>NC_053157.1:181206775-181506775 GCF_016835505.1 Polypterus senegalus
CTAAGACCCGGCACTTAAAAGTTTCTCTCGCAGTTTCGCTGAGTTTGTGCCAAACACCACCCTGACCATCTCCTCTTCGTCTGCATAAGCACAGTCCTTCACCGGTGAATATTTAGCGGTAGTGTTTCTATTGGATTGCCACTGACGGACGGCCTTATATGGGCAGACACTAAATTAGTTATGACCATTACGCGTAGAATTTCGAAATGAAACCTGCCCAACTTTTGTAAGTAAGCTGTAAGGAATGAGCCTGCCAAATTTCAACCTACTACCTACACGGGAAGTTGGAGAATTAGTGATGAGTGAGTGAGTCAGTCAGTAAATGAGTGAGTAAGTGAGTGAGGCAGTCAGTGAGGGCTTTGCCTTTTATTAGTATAGATGCTAACCAGCATGACGTTTTACATTAACAGTCTTATCAGTAATAGTAAAATCAACTTTCTTACATTAAGTAGAACTTGGTTCAGCTCTGATGGTGTGGCAGTGTTAACTGAAGCAACACCTCCAAATTAGAACTTTGTTCATCCAGTTTGCCAAGGTAAAAAAGCCATTGATTTAGCAATTAATAATAACTATGACAAATTCCTAATTTAGGCAATTTCAGTTTTCACCTGGATAATCAGTGTGACCCAAAAGAAAGAATTCATGAACTCACTGTTCTCAGTTGATCTTAGTCAGCATGTTAGGTTGCTGGAGTTAGTGAAAACATATATGAAATACAATTTGTGTAATTAAACATAAGGACAAAGTAGTAAATGCATAGTGCAGATCAGAAAGGTACGGTATGTGCATTTCTTTTGCTTACAGGAGAAACAGAGCTAACTAAATCTTCAAGTCACCGCACTATCACAAGCATGGAGAAAAAGCTAATGAGATTTCAGATTGACAAATATATAAAAAGGAAGTAAGAAACACAATAGAACAGATCTGACATGTAAAAGAGACAAGTACTAAGAAAAAAGAAATAACTAATATATTTAAAGAAATATAAGTTTCTATACACTTCAGCATCTAATTAAGTAGAAGCTTATGTAAATACCGTTCTTCATAAATTAGAATTGTTACAACCTAGCACACTGCTTATACATGAACTGGACAAACCAATTCAGGATAATAAAATTAATGCTATTAATTCCTTACAAAGTGGGAAATCTACAGGGCCAGATGATTATTAGGATTCAGAATCGTAATCTTTAATTTATGATTATTAATCCTAATAATCATAAATTAGAGATTACGATTCTGAATGAGCATTGTAGCAGCCTGGAGCCACTCAGATTCATACCATCGTAGGATGGTGATGTATTTATTTTTTTATTTTGGTGGGGATCCCAGAAATGCATCTAGCCTTGGCCCACCTCACACCACACACAGAGACACGAAGTAACAGTATATAAACTAATAAAGTTATATATTAAATGAAACAACAATATAAACAACAAATAGACAGATAACCCTCCCTTTTCCTCACAACAATGTTAAATATAATAAACATTTAATAATAAACACTTGCAATGAAGTCATTAACACAGTCCAAATGCAGCAGTAACGGATGAATGGCATGAAGGAAAAGAATGAAAGTACAGAGATCATCTTTCTGTAAGTAATGTATCAAACAGTCCTACCGGTAGTCCTCATGTGATGAGGGGAGTGCGCCATCCGATGAAACACGATGACCAATCCAACACTACTCATATGACATGGAGGCACAAGACAGTCCAAACATCCTTGCAGGTACACGTCCCAGGACAGAAATGATATTCCACAGGTGATAATGTAGACAAGACAAACAAGCACAAAAAACTGACATCTTTTGTGGCTTAGCCTGCTCCTTTTTAAGATGCCTGCTGGCCCCTCTTGTTCCCAGCAACCCCTATGTTCTTCCAACATCCAATCAGGACAGTACCCTTGGGGCAGCTGGGAAATGAAGTTCTTTAAGTATTAGCGCTGCTATAGTATTTTATAGATAAATTTCCTTACTGAATTATGATGTCACTGTATTGGGCAAAGCTCTACAATAAAGAATTGAGAAAGTGATGCCTATAATATCACAAGACCAAACTGTAATCATTAAAGGCAGGCAATTATCATCATATGTTGCTGTTGGCTGTACAGTACAATCCCTCAACAACTGCATTTTCCAGAACTGTATCATTTCCAATCGTAACAAATGTATTAAATGACTTTTATAAGATCACTGGAATAATAATCTGGAGAAAAAGTGTGGATATTCTTAGTAAATAATGCAATGGATGGCACACGTGGAATAGCCTGCCAACCATGACTGAACAAGGATTCTTACTTGTCCGGGAGGCCAATGCAATGGAAGGACTAGAGGAGATCAGTACAGCCAAACATTTTCTCCCCCAATACAACAGATAGTATCATCTCTGCACTGGGATTCCTACACAATCCCCTGCAGAGCATGCTGGGATCTATAGTCTTGTGAAGCAGCTCTGTTAAATTCCATGGGGACTGCCACGGGGAGCTACTAGGATTCATAGTCCCTACTTTCTAGGAATTCTGATCAACCTGGAAGTACTTCCAACAGGCTATGCTCTATCACCGAAGTACTCCTGGCTCTTAGATAAAACAAGCCATCTGATCTCAGCCAGGCAAGTCAGAGTTGAGTGAAAGGTGAAGGAAAACTATTGGTGTGAGAATTGCAAAAGCCTCTGTAAGGTATTTCAATGCAAATAATACCTTTTTATTAATATATCACTCATGTGCCCAACCCACCCTCCCCCACCTTGATTGCTTTGCTCGCTATTAATATATTCCAACATGATTAAAACTCTGGCCCTGTGATTTATTAATAGTTGCAGCAAACACTAAAACTATTCAAAATTGTCATCTATGCAACATGAAGGGTAATCTACTTGCTGAAGTATCATATTAAGTATTAACTTAATACTCTGAATGAATATGACTTGTCCTGCATGATCACAAGTCATGATTCTGTGGGCAATTCAATGTTTCTGCAGTTTTACAATTTCTAAATGTGTGCCATTACATAGGCATTATTTGTCAACTAACAAAACACAAGTAAACTACTACAGCTCATAGCAGAGTGGATGTATAAAAGGTGTTTTGTTTCACATATGCATGTTAAATTGGTTATATTGACATGACAGCATCATCGTTGTATACTCCTAATGAATACGAAAAATGACATAAATGTGTACTATATGATGTAAGGTTTTGAAGAAAAATGAGTGTTGCATGAAGACGTTGCACAATTTCGGTAATCTCTTTATATTCATACAGTTAATGGTGTCTGTGCAATCGTGTCTGGGGTGCCCTCTAGTGGTCACAGTAATAAATACTATATTCGAAGTGTATCATATGATATTTCAGAACAATTCAAGTATCTGGGGGTTACAGTTACAAGGAAGCTCATTTTAAACACAATTTTGGCAGTTTGTTAGGAAAGGACTAAATAAAATGTCAATATATAGTCAACTCTTCACCTCTCTCTAGTGGGCAGTTAATTTATTACTCGTTTTTCAGAATATTCCTAATAATAAACCCTTTAAAAAGTTGTCCTATAAGATTGTTTATATTGAAGGCAAAAAGTCTACATATTAAAAAAATAAAATCAGTGGTACAAAGATCAAAAGCAAAAGGTGACATGACACTGCTCGGGTTTCAGCAAAATTACTACTTGATTGTGAATTTAGTACTATATGCAAACCTGTCTGAATAGATTTGGAAAGAAAATCTTGCAAGAAGATAATTATTATTACCGATTTATTAGTAATCAGATTGTGCTTTATTTAGCCAATGTAAAAAATGTCAAAGAAAAGACACTGCTATTTACTGCTTCACCACTTTGTAACTGAGGAATTGAGGGCAGGCTCAAATACAAAGTATTTAAGTCTTAGAAGATAGTAGACATCTCAGCCTTCAGAGATGACCACATAGGTCTGCAAATTTTAATCAGGCTGTAATTTGTACAAGTTATAAAAAAAATGAACACACTTGAAAATATTTAAACTAGTAAGGAGATGAATATTGGCATAATTTCAATGTTTTACTATCACAGTGCTAACCAACAGACCATCTGCCCTTCTTAGAAATAATCCACAACATTCATTCTTCTTTAATAAGTGAAAACCACAGTAAACACTGTAAATCTGAAAATTATACATCAAGTTTATCACCCAAATTAAAACTAAAGTATATAAGGGACTGGACCATAATTGTAAATGATGACACACAGCTCTGGCCTCAATCTGGTATATGTTTTGGAACTCTCCAAAATTAAAGCCCTTTGGAAAATAAAATATATTTTCTTATCTATTAGATAGTAGAATTTATGATCATTGCAAATTCTCGATCTGCAATGTTTCTTGTTGTTTAAGATGAGCTTAAACTATTTGGTAATAAACTGACCATTAATTCCTACACAACACTGTTAGTGCATCGACTGAATCTGTTCATTTGGAAGAATCCTAAAGCAGTCTCTATAGTTCGGTAGAAAAATTGTATTTTATATTATCTGAAACCAGAAAGAAATCTGTTTTTCTTTGCTGTGTACTACATGGTAAGACACTGCATATATCGGTTCAGATTACATGTCTCTCTTTCTTTCATCACCTCTGTTGGTACTCCTTGTCTGTTAGCAGCTCTACGTTTGGTACCTCTGTGCTGCCTGTGTAGTTCTTTGTCTTCTTAAAATCTTCCACAGGAACTAAGGCAGTTCTGCTTCATGTTTCATCCTGCTAGTGCTCTAGCAAACACTTGCTGCTCAACAACCCTTATAATACATTTAACATACATAGAGGGTAGCAGTAGAGAAATAACGAGACAGAGAGAGAATAAGAGCAAGAGAAAGAAAAATATTGGCAAGGTGGGAGTCTTTGTACCAAAAGAGTAACGGTATGGTACCCTAATTCACTAAGTTACAATTAGTTGAGGCATTTCAGAACTGTATATACTTCATTTATTAAAGATATCGTTGTTAACACCTAAAGTAACTTTGGGCAAAACTGCATTTACTCATTTGATTTAACAAATGTTCTCACTCATAATTCACTCTGAAAAAAATATTTTTAATAAAAAAATATAGACAGTTCTAACTATACTATATTCTGGTGTTTCTAGTCTGCAACCCAACAAATACAAGTCATATTATTTAAAATAGACTAAATTTGATTGTTAATAACTATATAAGCCCCTACAATTATTACACACTTATTTTACCATCAGTAAATTTTTTGAACAATTTGCATGATTAGAAATTATGCAGAGATTAAGTAATGAAAAATCTGTGCAAATTAATCAAAAGCTCTCTGCTCAAGTGTTACCTCATTTAGGCTTATAAAAACCTACTTAAAACATGAATTTCTATGTTGTATATACAATGTTCTGAATGTACCTCTTTGTACTTATCTGATAATTATGATGAATTTTGGAAGTATGTGCTTATTATTGCTACAGCTCCTCTAAAATTTTATGTAACAAAACAAATCATACTGCTAAAAATGGCAAAACATTTTTTTGAGGAATAATTACTTACTGGGTGCTTGGCTGAAAGCCTGCCAGTTACAGTCCCAGTCTGGCTCCAAATTGAAGAAATGTATGTCTAGGTGGATTTAATAGAAAAGGTAAATTAGATTGTCATACTGTAAATGATTAATGAACAGAGTAGAGGAAACTGTTAATGAAACTATAAATTGTACATAATGAATAGTTCTTTAATTGCAATAACAAATGTATATTCCAGAAAAATGAATGTTTGTTTCATATGATGCATGTATGAAACATTCCATTTCTTGGTACAACAAGTTATCCAAGGTTTATGCATCACTTTTACTTATTCAGTAAAATCTGTTTATTATTGTTAGGTGGAATGTTGCAATTTCTAGAAACATATTCATCAAAACCGTACTGTTCTAGTAGATAAAAAAGCATTACATATCATATTATAACATTAAGGTGTAAGTTAATTGACTCTAATAACATTAATACATTGACCTGATTCAGTCTGTTTGGTTTCTGGAGGTTTTCATTTATTACAAGGCTTCAAGTTTCAGTATTGAACTGTAGCTGCCTCCCACGAACAGAGGGAAGAATGAAGATGGACATTCCTGAAATGACCCAGGCTGAGGGAGAAGCCATCTTGTCTGTGAATCAAGTTGGTCTAAAGAAAAAGTCCCAAAGGGATGTCCTGAGGTCTTAACATAAGGACAAGGCATACTCTGAGGCCTGCTTTAACATCAGAGCAATATTATTAATTAGAAGCATTTAACATAATCTTAATACCTATATTGTAAAGGCTTTTAAAGCATTAGGAGAATGGCAGGATACCAGGAGGAAGTAACACCACATGCAGTATATGACCAGCATGCTACTGACTGGTTTCAGCCAAACTTAGGATATTTGGGGAAAATTCTTGACCAAGGCAGGTATTATAGTTACATTTCACTTTTGAGCCTTGTACTATTGTTTTGCTTCCCTTTCTTAGATCAGTTGTCACTAGATTTGCTGTTCACCAAAAAAATACGCTAATTATTGATTAGCACGTTGTGGAATCAAATTGTAACCATGATAAAATTATGCAGTAAAGATAAATGATGAAGTACACATAGTACCTCGGTTGAAGTACTTTTTCCATTGATGCTCTTTTCTTCTGTCAAAAAAATGAAACACAAGGAGACTATTTCACTTTTTTTTTTATTGTTGTTTTTTAACTGTACTTATTTGCTGCTATTTAATGAAGTAAATTTATATGGGTATACTGTTCTAATGATTTATTTTATTTGTTGATTTATGTGACTATTATATAAGTCATGATACTTCTTTCCTAATTTTTGTTTGATTAATTTTCCCATAATTGGCTGTTAGAGAATGTAGTTCTCTTACTCCTTCCTAAACTTGGTGGGAGGAAGATGTTTATTCAATTCTCACCACTTTGGTCCACATTAGTGGGACTTTAGGAAGTCCCAAAGGTGGGCAATATATAATTTTTTAATCAATATAAAATGATTTTTAAAAAATATGGTATTGATTAATATTAAATTGCTTTTATATAGTAATAGGTAAAATATAGCTCTTTGACTTAGCACAATGAAAAAGACGTCTTTAAAGCTAAACTTCCTTTTGCATGCAGCAGTGAGATTGTGCTGCTTTATACTTGCTTGCCTAACCACTAATATGAAAAATTGAGGGCAATGTGTACTATGAAAAAACAAGCAGCCCATTGTTTCAGAAATGTAGCTGCTTAATACTTGAACTTTGACAGATTCTTGTACATCATGTCACCTTCATTT
Organism: Polypterus senegalus; assembly: GCF_016835505.1. Lineage (NCBI taxonomy): Eukaryota > Metazoa > Chordata > Cladistia > Polypteriformes > Polypteridae > Polypterus > Polypterus senegalus. The sequence goes on from NC_053157.1 coordinate 181,214,047, forward strand.
GAGTGCCCTGGTATCCCATATATGGGTCTTCCTGGTATTGACTTAAATTGTGTAATTGATCAATGAATACGTTTTAGTAAAATGATGGATATACCTGGACAAGATGTGAAGTAATGATGGCCAGATTCGGTCAAGTGATGGACATTAGGTAATGGTGGGCAGTATTAGAAGGAGAATATTTTGCATAGATGACAAAAAATGTAATATAAACCAAAGCACTTCTTAGTTTAGACAACTGCACCATGGTCAGAACTCTTTGTTACATTGCTGTGTAATAAAGATTTTTTTCTACACTTATATCTGGGCTCCCTGATATCTGACATTGACTTTTTGAGAGAGACAGAGCACTTTTCTCCATGACAATCCTTTTTCTCCATTTAAGTCTCCCTGTCCCTCATGGTGAAAAATAGCTTCAAAGCATGACACTACTGCCACCACCATGCTTCACCTTTAGAATGGCACTGCACAAGTGATGAACAGTGGCTGGTTTCATCCAGACACAGCACTTAGAACTGTGGCCAAACAGTTCAATCTTGGTTTCATCAGACGGCAGGATATTGTTCCTCACTGTCAGATAGTCTTTAAGGTGCGGTTTTGGAAACTCCAAGTGGGCTTTCAGGTGCTTTTTACTGAGGAGAGGCTTCTGTCTGGCAATCTACCATAAAGCATAGATCAGTGTTACACTGATGGCTGTCTTTCTGGAAAATACTCCCCTAATCACACAGGTTCTGTGGAGCTCAGCCAGAGTGGCTGGGTGGCCAGCTCTAGGAAAAGTTATGGTTGTTCTTTCCATTTAAGAATTATGGAGGCCACTGTGCTCTTGGGAACCTTCAATGCTTCAGGAAAGATTTTGTAACTTTCCTCAGATCTGTGCCTCAACATAATCCTATCTCTTAAGTTCAACAGGCAATGTTTGGACCTTATGTCAGGTTTTTGCTCTGATACACATTATCATCTGTGGTAATATATACACAGAGTATATGCCATTCCTAATCATGTTTAGCCAATTGAATTTACCAGAGGTGAACTTAAAGAACAGTGCAGACACATCTCAATGAAGATTGGTAGAATGGTATATACCTGAGCCAAATTTCAAGTGTCTCAGCAAAGGGTATGATTAATGGAAACAATGATTTTTCATGTTTTTTTTTTTGTTTTATTTTTATTTATAACAACTAGCTGAGTTACCAATATATGAATGGTAGAATTCATCTTCATAAAAACTGTAGAAGAAAAAAACAGCATTTGATTTTATTTCCTACAAAAATAAATATGATTTCCACTTTATACACATTATTGTTATGAAAGAATAATTTTATTGAAATAATAGAGATAGGCCTACTGTTATTTACATTCAAGTTACTTGCTTCTTTGCAAACCATCAATGAAAATGTTTATCTGTCAAAGCCCTTTATTCTGGAGTTGCCCAAGGAGAAAAGTGTAGAGAGGAAGTGAACTTTCTATTGTGCTCCTGCCTGGTCTATGCCACATTGTAATGCAGTGTTTTTTTTAGACTGCTGTGCTAAGCATGGTTTGACCATAAGGAACACCAAGTTTGAACATAAGGTGGCTCATAGGTGTAACTGGTACCACAGCATCTTAAGCTGAAGATCTGGAGTTGAATTTACAATCACATCATCAGATTTGCAACTTTATGATCTGTCAACTGATCAACATCTTGCGGCAAGTTAGGTCAGGTGGTGTGAGAGGCACCAGGGCAGACCTGGAAAACCCAAATAACTGGTGAGATCCAGTAGATCTCAACTCCCACCTCCAAATAAGTTTTTCCTACATTCCAGGGGAGGGTAGGAATAAAGAGTCAAAATGGACCTTCAAAGCCTCCATTGTGGAATTGGCTGCAAAGAGATGTGGACTGAAAGCCATGGGTGCCTCTCAAGGTGGGAACCCAGGGATCCACTGGTAGACAACCAGAGGTGAGAAATGCCATCAGGCTGAAGGAGGTGGCCTTCCATGTATGGTCAGCACAGGGACTCCTGAATCAGTAGAGTGGTACCAACAGACCAAAAAGGCTGCAGTACTGGCGTTCAGGAAGACCATGGAAAGCAACTATAGAATCAGCTCAAAGAGGTTCTGGTAAACCATCTGGAGTCTCAGAAAGTGAAGGCATGGAATCACCCAGGCTGTTCTCAGCAAGGGTTGAGAAATGCTGACTTAGACTGAGAATATATTCTGGAGGTGGAAACAACATTTCAAGGAGCTCCTGAACCAGAACATCATGCCCTCTGTAGAGAAGGCACAGCCAGATGTTGATGGAGGATAAATGCCCATATCAACCAAGGCCAGTCACTGAGGTAGTTACAGTAAGAAACTTTGCAGTAGCAGGGCAACTGGTGTGGATGAAATCCATCCAGAAATGCTATAAGCTCTGGACATTATTGGGCTGGATGGCTGACATGCCTTTTCAATGTTGTGTGGTCATTGGAATCACTGCTCCTGGAATGCTAGACTAGGGTGATGGCCCCCTTTTTAAAATGGGGGACCGGAGTGTGTGCTCCAATTATCAGGGGATCACATTCACCAGGCTCTATGAAAGCTTATGGCATGGTACTGGAAAGGAGACTCTCTCCAATTGTGGAACCTCAGATCCAGGAGGTGCAACATAGATTCCATTCAGACTGTGGAACAGTGGACCTGCTTTTTACCTTCATGAGGATCCTGATCAATCAGTCTAGATATGTTTTGTGGGTTTAGAGACCGAGTGTGGCAGTATTCCTCAAGGAATTCTGTGGAGGGTGTTGCGAGAGTATGCACATACTTAGAAAGACATCAGCACTGCTCTGTGGGTGTGGGACTCTGCCAGGGCTGTACACTGACTTCGATTTTGTTAGTGATTTTCATGGACTGAATATCAAGATGCAGCCACGGAGGGGAGGGTGTCTATTTTGTTGGTCTTAGAACTACAACACTGCTTTTTACAGACAATGAGGTCCTATTGGTTATATCGGGCTGTGAACTCCAGCATGAAGTAGGATGGTTTGCAACCAGGTGTTAAGCGGCAATAGTCCTCAGTGGAAAATGGTATACTGTCATCATTTAATGGGAGGTGAGTTACTGTATCAGGTGAAGAAGTTTAAGTATCTCGGGGCCCTTGTTCATGGTGTGAACAAGGTGGGATCAACCGGCAGAACAAGGCAATGAGCACAGTTATGCAGATGCTATAATGATTTGTAGTGGTGAAGAAGGAGCTGAGCCAGAAGGCAAAGCTCTCAATTTGCCAGTCAATCCATATCCCCACCCTCCTCTAGGGTCACAAGACTAATGACCAAAAGGATGAGATTGCCGGTGGAAGCAGCCGAAATGAGCTTTCTCCGTAGAGTGTCCAGACTTTTCCTTAACAATAGGGTAAGAAGAACAGAGATCCCGGGAGAAGTGGAGCCACTAACACGCCACATCATGAAGAACCAAATGAGGTGGAGCATCCATCCAATACTGTTGCCTCCCAGACACCACCTTCCAGAGTTCTTATAGGCACTGGGAGGACACCCCAAGGAACACTCAGGGCCTACAAGGAAGATTATATTACCCAAATGACCTTGCAACGCCTTGGAAGTCCACAGTATAAGATGGCTAGTGTGGTTGGGGAAAGAGACATACGAGCCTCACTGTTGCCACCACAACCTCATCTTGGATAAACACCGTTTGTCATTTTAATTTCTGTTCAATGCATCAAAAAGCTGAAATTGAAAACGTTTACACATGTTTATTACCTTATTCAAGCATGACATTAGTCCATCCACATAAACTGACTTTATTTTATGCAACTAAAAGTGAAAAACAAAACAAAACAACTTAACACAGTGCATTTTTAATACAAAAAAGAAAAACAAACTAATAACATACAAATAATGATTTCATTAATTTGATTTACTCCAACACTTAAAATCTGACTGTATCCTGAGCATCTGTAATACAACAAAAACAACATAATTACAACAGCTGTTGCTTGGAGCACAAAACCCAGCATGTAACTTACTATTCCAAAGCATACTCAAACAGAATTTTAAGATTAAGACAATTTACTCGAATAGTCTAATATTTAAATGGTAGTTTAAATATTCTTACAGTGCTATTGAATTGATAAATAATGGTGGCTTCTTTTTGCAAATGAAGTTTTGTTCACTACTTGAAAAAATAATGTTTTAGGAACTAAAAAATAAGTTTAATAATAACTAAAGATTTAAAAGTATATTAAAAAAAATCTTATATTAACTGAACAGTAAATAGTGCTGATATGTAAATAATTCGCTTTTAAGTAGTTTTCCATATGTCAGTTATAGAAGACATGCACATATTCAGAAATACAGAAGAATTAACCTTTACAATATACTAATAAAAAAAAAATCAAAATGTAATTGATGCTTTGTTATCATGCTTGCTTTGTCAACATGCCTGTGATGATGCATAATGTTAGTGATGCAATTTAAATGACATCTATCCAAGATTCTTAAAATATATATTACAGGCCTATAATACAATTGTTACAATATACTTTTCTAACAGTTGTACCACAGGCATAATCTGTGGGGATTTGAATGACATTCTGCATAGTTCACAACTTTTTATATTTATATAATTTGATTGATTTAAATGAATTTCAGTCTATAAGTTAAAAATGCAGGATGCAGACAACCAAGTTAAAAGTCCACTTTGATCAATTAGCTTCTCAACAAAAATGTAAGCATGGACAGTATTAAAACCAGAAAAAAGAAAAAAAAAAAACAATAAATAAGTAGTGTAGGGCAAAATAGGCATTGTCCATTCAACTAGGCTTTATTGGCACTCAAGGCAGATTTAAAAGGGATGCAGGCATTCAGCTGCACAAAACTCCCACTTGCATTTCAAATTTAAGTGACTGAACTCCAGCTTGTACTGTACCAGGATAAGCCTGGGCTTTATCTGATTATAAAGGTATAAATCAGAGGTGACCTGACATCTAGCCAGAGGCTGCTCTGCAGACCTCTTGAGCCAGAATTCATGAAATAGACTCAGCAAAGACTCATATCTCAAAGGATGACAATTAAGATGGACATAAGAGCCCACCAATTAGAAGATAGTTATTTTATAACTGGAAGTGACTTTAATTCAATCAGGAGAAGGTTCAACTTTCCTGTAAAACTCTCTGCACCATCCTGAAGAAGCTCTATGTTGCTGGGATACTGTAGGACACTCACTAAACTCCCTGGGGATTCTATCAGGACACCACCTCTGGGATTCTCTCATGGAGGGGGAACTCTCCAAAATGACTTTCTAAAATTTTCTCTCAAACTAAAAGCTATGAGGCACTTGCTTTCACCGCCAAATTCACTAAACTCGTATCTTGTCGACACAGAGGCTGAGACCCAGTCTGTCAAACCAAAGCCGTATGCCAGTAGTGTGACGAGGCTGAGACGCAGCCATCACTTCAACATCAATACTCTTGTGCCAGAAAGAAGAGCAACAGACTGGCTGCTTGAGAAGATGGGAGTAGAAGGTATAATGTCAGAATTGAAGGTCTGCCGGAGAATCGAGAAAGTTCAAACCCTGTGAAATTCGCAGCTGAACTTTTTTCTAAAATAATCGTGGGCAACTTTAAAGCAGAATCTGAGATAGCAGCGCTTACCGCGTACGTGGATCAAACACCGTCAGACCCCGACCAAGATCTTTTATAGTTTGTTTTGAACGATTATCACTTAAGCTAGAGGTGATGGCACTCCTCAGAAATAAGGAAGATATTATATATGAAAATAACCACATTCGTATCTTCCCTGACTTCTCTCCAGCAACAGCTATTAAACGCACAGCCTTCTATAATATTAAACAGCTGCTACGGCAAGCCAGTGTCAAATACAGCCTCCTGTATCTGGCAAAACTGAAAGTGGAATGGCAAGGTCATTTTTATGTCTTCGCTAGCAAGGAAGAAGCAGAAAATGAATTAAGAAAGCTGATCCCGGGACTATTCTGATACATAATAGTGAGTCATGGCGGTAAATGATAATGCTAGGATTAATAATCTACTGTCTGATTTATTCGTTTTAAAATACGGGCTTTTTATCAGCATACCTGTATATTCTCATATATTCTTATTATTACTAGGGCGCTATATGTTTATGTTTTATTGTGCTTAATTACGTTTTCCTCCTTTTTTTTTTTTCTTTTTCTTTCTAATTATTTCATGTGTACCCTAAATGAGACTGTTCAATATCATACCCTTGGTTTACTGTTATTGCTATTACTGCATTAAGACTTGTTATGCTTATTTTGGACACATCTTTAACACCATCACCTGGGTTTATTATCTGGGGGTATCATCTTAATGCACTAAAATTGCTGAAGATTATATATATATATTAAGTGCAAAATTCTTTTTTTTTTTTTTTTTTAAAGACTATATTGGTAACAGATATCTCTATCTTTTAACCTAAAGCGCCACTGCATGGGGCTTGTTGTGCTTTGGACGTGCTCTGTCTCTGGGTATGTCAGAGGACTGGGACTGCGTGAAGTGGGTTTTAGCCTCACGTGGGGAGGCAAAAATAAGGGGGGAAGAGAAAGAGAGCAGGCTTGATCTATACCTAATCTATCATCTCAATCTTTATAATTATAACTATCAACGTAATAATAAGCTGCATGGCAACAACTCTTGGGGAAATAGGAAATTAAGACCTAAACTATTTCACTTCCAGTTAAGACTATAAAATGACATCAAAAACTCAGAATCAGTGTCTCCATGATGGGACAGTTAACTTCGTAAGCTGGAATGTTAAAGGCCTGAATCAAATTAAAGAGAAAGAATGTACTTTCTCACCTAACAGGTCTAAATGCTAAAATAGTATTTTTACAGGAAACCCACTTACTAAGTAAGGATCAGTTCCGCTGCAAAAGACTGGACTGGCCAAATGTTCCATTCTAGTTTTACAAAGAAAACTAGAGGGTGGGAATTCTCATACATAGAACAGTACCATTTGTAGCATCAGATGTAGTATTGGATCCTGAAGGGAGATATGTATGGTCATGGGAGACTTATCTAACTGTAAAATGATTTTGATAAATGTTTATGCACCTAATGTTGATGATAAGGAATTTATACAAAATTTATTTGCATCCATTCCCAATCTGAACACTCATAAACTTATAATGGCTGGGGACTTTAATTGTGTTTAAATCCACTTTTAGATAAGACTTCCTCCACAGGGGAACGCAACTAACACCGCAAAGATAATTACAAAGTTTATAACTGATCACAACTTATCAGATCCCTGGAGGTTTTAAACCCAAATTCAAGAACATATTCTTTCTACTCACCAGTACATCATTGCTACTCAAGGATTGATTACTTCTTTATAGATAATAACTTCTTGCCTAAGATTAAATCTTGTAAATACGATGCTATTGTTATTTCAGACCATGCTCCTATGATCTTGGAGCTGAAATTACTAAGCCCCATACACTCACCCCAAGAGATGGCGCTCAACCGCTTCTATTAGCTGACGAGAATTGTACTGAATTTATATCCAAACAAATCAAATTCTTTCTAGAGACAAATACATCCCCTGAGATCTCTGCAGGAATACTCTGGGAAACTCTTAAGGCCTTCTTAAGAGGACAGATTATCTCATATCTTTCCCACAGAAATAAATCCGCAAGAAAGTAGCAGAGATAAAAAGCGAAATTACTAAAATAGATGAAGAACATGCCAGACTACCAAGCGAGACTCTACATAAGAGGAGGCAGGCTCTACATTCAGAATTAAACCTCTTGACAACTAAAGAAACTGAACAACTAATTTACAAATCCAGACATCATTATTATGAACATGGAGAGAAAGCTAATAAGCTTTTAGCAACAAATTCACAAGCAAGATGTACAACGCAATCTCGTAATCACTAACACTAACGGAGATAAAATCATCGAACACAAAAATATAATGTACACTTTAGAGACTACTATAAATCCCTATATACTACTGAGTTTAAAGAAGACAATATACAATCTAATGCATTTCTGGATACATTACAGATACCACAAATTGACGCTTTTAGTGTGGAGGAACTTGATAAACCTCTGTCATTATCAGAATTACTAGATGCTATAAAGTCACTCCAAGGTGGAAAAGCAGCAGGCCCTGATGGCTACCCTGCAGAGTTTTACAAGAAATTCTCCGCTCAGCTAGCTCCCTCCTATTAGCAACATTTACAGAAGCCAGAGATAACCAATCTCTTCCACAAACCTTTCGCCAAGCACTAATCACTGTCTTTCCAAAACAAAATAAGGACTTATTACAATGTGCATCATACAGACCAATTTCACTTCTGAATAACGACGTTAAAATACTCTCTAAAATCATAGCTAGAAGGATGGAGAAAGTGCTCCCTTCGTAATATCACAAGACCAAACTGGATTTATTAGGGGCCGACACTTATCTTCAAATCTTCGACGCCTGTTTAATGTAATATACTCACCAACTAAATCAAACACCCCAGAAATATTATTATCATTGGATGCAGAAAAGCATTCGACATGATTGAATGGAAATACCTTTTACTATTTTGGAGAAGTTTGGGTTTGGCCCAACATTTGTGCATGGATTAAATTACTGTATACTAACCCAGAAGCTTCAGTTTGCATCAATAACATTTGCTCAGACTACTTTAAACTAGAACGTGGCACAAGACAAGGATGCCCTTTGTCACCGCTGCTGTTTGCAATTGCCATTGAACCACTGGCAATACATTGTCGAAATACTGATCAGATAAAGGGGATTAGCAGAGAAGGACTGGAACAGAAAATCTCATTATATGCAGATGACATGGTACTGTATATATCGGACCCAGAAAATTCTGTGCCTGCAGTCTTAGCAGCACTCACAGAATTTCAAAAGCTCTCTGGTCTCAGAATTAATCTGAATAAAAGTGTACTCTTTCCAGTGAATTCTCAAGCATATAATATTAGATTAGACACCCTACCTTTTATCATTGCAGAACAGTTTAAATACCTGGGTAAACATCACAAGTAAACATAAAGCTCTTTATCAACAAAATTTCGTGCCTGCATGGAAAAAATTAAACAAGACTTGCATAGATGGTCAACCCTTCATCTCACACTAGCTGGAAGAATTAACACTGTTAAGATGAATATTCTTCCTAAGCTCCTTTTTATTTCAAAACATACCAATATACATTAATAAATCATTCTTTAAGCAATTAGATTCAACAATAACCTCATTTATTTGGAATTCGAAACATCCACGCATCAAAAGAGCGACCCTACAAAGACAAAAGGCAGAAGGCGGCATGGCTCTACCTAACTTCCAGTTTTATTACTGGGGCAAATATACAGTATAAGAACCTGGACACAAATAGAAGAACATACACAGGCATGGACCGCAATAGAAGTAAAATCCTGCAGTACTTCTTTGTATTCCTTGCTCTGTGCTCCAATAAACACACGCTATCGGCAATACACTAATAACCCAATTGTGCTCCACTCACTTAGAATCTGGAACCAATGTAGAAAGCATTTTAAGACGGAGAAGCTTCTTCTGTGGCACCCTGCAAGAGAACCACCTCTTTCAACCTTCACAAACATATGCAGTTTTAATATCTGGAAAAATTTGGAATTAACTTGCTTAGAGATCTTTATATAGACAACGTCTTTGCATCCTATGAACAATTACATTCCAAATTTAACATTCCAGCTACAATTTCTTTCACTATCTTCAAATCAGGAACTTTGTTAAACAGAACCTTCCAGATTTTCCTCATCTTGCACCCTCATCCACGCTGGAAAAATATTGCTCAATTTCAAGGATTAGACTCCATCTCTACAATATATAAAATCATTTTACAATCCCTTCCTTTCAAAGATCCAAGAGGACACTGGGAAAAGACCTCTCAATTAATATATCAGAAAAGGAGTGGAAAGTAGCAATGCAGAGAATTCACTCAAGCTCCATATGCAAAGCATACAATTATACAACTCAAAATTATATATCGAGCACATCTGTCTCGACTAAAACTCTCCAAAATGTTTCCAGGGCATGATCCAACCTGCGAAAGTTGCAACCGAGCCCCAGCCTCACTGGGTCACATGTTCTGGGCCTGCACCAAATTAACATCATTCTGGACAAAAATTTTAATTACCTCTCAGACAGCCTTGGACTCACAATCCCTCCTAACCCATTAACAGCTGTGTTTGGGGTTCTTCCAGAGGGGCTTAAAGTGGAGAAGGTCAAACAAATTGTGATTGCATTCACTACACTGTTGGCACGCAGACTTATTCTGATAAACTGGAAGAACCCAAACTCTCCTCTTTAAGTCAGTGGGAAACTGATGTGTTATATTATTTGAAATTGGAAAAATCAAATACTCAGTTAGAGGATCCGTACAGACTTTTTTCAAAACATGGCAGGATCTAATCAGTAATATTTTAAAATAAGTTTATAAAGCACAGAGAATTTATTAATTTAGGTATGTTTACAAGCCTTACATTTTACACCGTTTGGCTTGCTCTCTCTCTCAGGGTGGGGATCGATCTGTTCTTAACATAATTCTTTTTTTTGTAAAAACTTGATTGCTATGTATGGATTGTAATAAAATTAATAAAATAAAAAAAAAAGAAAGAAGAGAAATGCATTTCGATAAGTTGCAGGCAGCACAGAAAAGGGTCTAAGAGCAGAAAACAAGCTGAGAAAGCAGCGGCACAGCATTAACTAGCATCATGCAGCAAAGAGAAAGAGTGCACTATAACACAAAGAATCTTCCACTTAAAATCAGAGCAACAACAATGCAACAACTCCACATAACATCGGACATCGATAAAGAACTGGTAGGTATCATAAAACTATTTATCTGTGCCAAAATAAAGTAGAACTCTAAATACCAGTAAACAGCCAGTCAATATTTTATATGTTTGTCTGTCTGTGTCCAATCTTATATGTCAAAAGATATTCAGTTGTCATATTTCTTATACTCCTTATGTGTATTGATAAATTTTATTATTCTGTGTCTTAAAATGAGTGATACCTTGATATAAATCTAAAGGCCAGAGACCTACCTTGTACAACAGAGAAAGGTCAGGTAAAGTAGGGGCCTTGTTAAATTATTGGATTAAAGCCACATTATCAAAATCCCAAAAATTATTATGGCATCCTACTGGGAAGGGCATCTTATTGATTATTAATCATCAAAAAATCCTACAATAGCAACCTGATTATTTTAAACCTTCCAAGAGCTAACACAACAAATGCAAATGTGGTATCCTCTATTGCTCCTTTACTCTACATCGAAATTGTTAATTGTTACCAGCTATGTCGTTTATAGCTTCTAAAAGAATTTCATAAGGAAAACTAAGGCATCTGGTTTGAAGTAATTTTTCTGAAGACTTTAGAATTTGCAATTTAGGCAAATGACAATGAGAATGTCAGCAGCCTGTTTTTAACAGTTTGGGTACCTACCTTTTGTAAATCCAGACACACTGCAGATATGTAGTGGAATGGTGGTAAATTGCTTTAACACAAATTCATTAGAGTACGTGACCTAGCAAACCACAATGAGCATCATGGATGATATGCTACATATCATTGCTTTCATTGCAAGACATCTCCAAATCAGTTCATAATGCCAAAGAAAAGAATCAGAAAATTAAAAATTGCAGCTGAGCTCTTGCTTTAAGCACAATCATTATTGTTGGATCTGTAAGCAGAAACCAGGAGACAAAAGAGGGAACTGCTGATTGCAAGATATGAAGAGGTTTGAATCAAAACAGCATTTTGACAACTCTAGAACACAGAGGGGGACTTTGAATTAGTCATTTAAATATCTGTCGGCACTCTTTTAGAAAACACATACCAACTAGGCTACATTTAGTGTTAAAGCAAGCAAGTGTGCCATTCTAGGAAAAATACAATGATATAGTATGCACAGCTTCAGTTTTCAACATCACCACTACTAGGCAATAACACTAAAAGGTTGTATGCACTGCAATCTATTATATGTCTAAACAACAACAGAAGAAATATTGTAGCACTATGTCACTTACACCATCAAAACACCTACTAAGTGAGTTATACAATGAACAAGCTAGTCAGATTTATATACCTATACGTATATTCAATACAAACAACTGCCAACCACCGAAATACCTTCAAAAAATGTACCACCTGTCTCTCTCTCTAGCATCAACACATGTAAACTGAACATCTGCAGGGAAAGAAATTTCACACAAACAGACGGGCAGAGTATTCACATAACTAACCAAAATGCAGTACTGGCTTGAAATAAAATGTAAAAAAAATATTAGATTTTTAGAAATGTACACAGAGTAAAAGAGGGGAGAGAAACTGCTTCCTCAATTTAAATGCTTATTCTAAAATATTATTGATTAGATCCTGCCAGGTTTTGAAAATGTTTCGTACAGATCCTCTAAGTGTGAATTTGATTTTTTCCAGTTTCAAACAGTATATAACATCAGTTACCCACTGACTTAGCATAGGAGAGTTAGGATTCTTCCAGTTGAGCAAGATAAGTTTACGTGCCAATAATGTAGTAAAGGCAATTACAGTTTGTTTGTCCTTCTCCACTTTAAACCCATCTGGAAGTACACCAAAGACAGCTGTTAATGGTTTAGGAGGGATTGTGACACCAAAGCTGTCTGAAAGGCATTTAAAGATTTTGGTCCAAAATGATTTTAATTTGGTGCAGGCCCATAACATTTGACCCAGTGAGGCCGGAGCTTGATTGTAGCATTCACTGGAAACATTTTGGAAAATTTTAAACAAAAGAGATGCGCTCAATACATAATTTTAAGTTGAATAATTCTATGCTTTGTGCATATGTAGCGCGAGTGAATTCTGTGCATGGCTACTTTCCACTCTCCTTACCCTTTTCTCACTGTTCTCTTAGATCTTTGAAAGGGATGGACTGTAAAATAGTTTTACATATAAAGAAATGCTGTCTGAGTCCTCAAGACTGACAATATTTTTTCCATTATAGAGGTAGGTTGGGAGGTGAGGAAAATTGGGACAGGTTCTGTTTAACAAAGTTTCAAATTTGAAGGCAGTGAAAGAAATGTGTTGCTGGTAAGTTAAATTGGGAGTGTAATTGTTCGTAGGATACAAAAATGTTGTCAATGTACAGATCTCTAGGTGATTTAATCCCGGATGTTTTCCAGGCATTAAAAACTGCATACATTTGAGAGGGTGGGAAAAGGTGGTTCTCGTGCAGATGAAAGCTGCTCTATCTTAAAATACTTCCTACATTAGTTTCATATTCTGAGTGAATCATAATTGGGTTGTTAGTATATTGGTGATAACTTGTATTTATTGGGGTACAAAGCAAGGAATATAAAGTACTGCAGGATTTAAATTCTATTGCGGACCAAGCCTGTGTATGTTCGTCTATTTCTGTCCATGTCCCGGTTTTTATAGTTTGTATGTTTCTGCCCAGTAATAAAATTTAAAATTATGTAGAGCCATGCTACCTTCTGCCTTAGGTCATTGTAGGGTTGCTCTTTGGATACGTGTATGTTTTCAACTTCAAACAAATGAGTTTATGGTTGAATCCAATTTCTTAAGAAATGATCAACTGAAGTATATTGGAATGTTTTGAAATAAAAAGAGAAGCTTAGGAAGGATATTCATCCTAACAATGTTAATTCTTCTCAGCTAAAGTAAGATGAAAGGTTGACCATCTATGCATGTCTTATTTAATTTTTTCCACACAGATGGCCACATTTTGTTGATAAAGAGCTTTATGTTTACCCCTAGGTATTTAAACTGATCTGCAATGATAAAAGGGAAGGTGTCCAATCTAATATTGTGTACTTGAGAATTCACTGGAAAGCGTACACTTTTATTCAAATTGATTCTGAGACCAGAAATCTTTTGAAATTCTGTTAGTGCTGTTAGGCCTGCAGGCACAGTATTTTGTGGGTCTGATATATACAGTACCATATCATCTGTATATAGAGAAACTTTCTGTTGTTGTCCTTCTCTGAAAATCCCCTTTATCTCAATAGCATTTCGACAGTGAATTGCGAGTGGCTCAATAGCGATTGCAAAAAGCAGTGATAACAAGGGGCATCCTTGTCTAGTACCACACTGTAGTTTAAAGTAGTCTGAATTGATGTTGTTAATACAAACTGAAGCTTCTGAATTGGTATACAGTAATGCACAAATATTTGGCCCAAACCCAAATTTTTCCAATGTAGTGAAAAGGTAGTTCCATTCAACCATGTCAAGGATTTATAGTAGTCTCTAAATGTGTGCATTATATTTTAATGATCAATGATTTTGTCTCCGTTTGTGCTGGTGATTGCTGGGATTTGCTTTCTGTTTAGTGTAAATTGTGATCTCTATAACAAATATTGCACACATGCACATATTTCATATTAGGCACATGATGTGACAGATATTCCAAGAAACAATTGCTAGATTTCTTTAGCATTTGATGGGAAATATTGAATCATTTTAATGGTTCATTTTATTCCTGAATATTTCAGTTCAGCTAGTTATTAAAATTTAAAACATTATTTCATAACTAAATACTGTACATACCTGTCTGTATTCTAAGATGATTTTTGGTAAAGGATGAAAATTTTGCAAATGCATCAACTAGACAAAAAGCAAAAAAAAAAAAAATGTAGCTGTGTCAAATATGTTTCAATATGCTTACTATAATGGAATATTTAAAAATCTATAACAAACATGAATTTCTTTATGAATTTACAATTGCACTGCATAGGTATCAATAATTAAAATCTACATGCATATAAACAAATTAAAATTCTCTGTTCAATTGTTACTGCATACAGTGGAACCTCGGTTCACGAACATCTCGGTACACATACAAATCAGTTTACGACCAAAAAGTTTGCCAAACTTTTGCCTCGGTTCATGAACAAGCCAGTTTCCCTTTCAGTTTGTACATGTTCAGTCTCTCCCTTTGCATTTCCTGTGCAGCGAGCGAGCGAGCGAGGCACACACGCACTGGCGCGAGAGAGAGAGAGGCACACATGCACTGGCGCGAGAGAGAGAGGCGCGCGCACACACACACACAGGCGGGCGAGAGAGAGGCGCACGCACACACGCGCACACACATATACACACACAGGTGCAAGAGAGAGAGGCACACACACGCACACATGAAAGAGAGAGAGAGTGAGGGAGAGAGGGAGGGCTGGATGCATAAGGTTTGTTTTTGTTTTCAGTTCTGTTTACAGCGATCGGTTCATAGCGTGCATTGCGGCAATGTTACTTTTCTTGGTGGTTTATTAAATTACGGATTTTTCAAATGTTCATTTTTTTCCCTGTGTTAAAACTCATAAAAAAAAAAAAAAAAGTGTTTTTAGTCAGTGGTTCCTAGCACTATAGCACGAACTATTGCAGTGTTAGTTTTCTCTGTTGTTCAAGGTTTTTTCAGTGTTATTCAATGTTTTTACATTTAGTTTACTATTATACTGTGCATTCTATGGTATAATTAACTATATTTGTGCTTAAAAATGAAAAAAATATACATTTACATACAGTTCGTACGGTCTGGAACAGATTAATTATATTTACATGCAATCCTATGGTGGAAATTGCTTCGGTTCACGACCAAATTGGTTTATGACCAGAGTTTTGGAACGAATTATGGTCATGAACCGAGGTTCCACTGTAATTGACAAGGGCTGGATGGGCACTTATTAAATGTAGCAGATACTTTGATCTCAACCTACCATTGGAAATGAACTACAAAAGAGGTTTTTTCCACCATCAAGAAGCAAAATGACAGCCATGGATTCACAATAAGATGCAATACTAAAATTTAACTGGCAAGTACTAGGTTAGTATATCAGACTTAATTAATATACCAACTACATATGGAAAAGTGTATATTTAAATATTAAAAAATAGCAAAAATTAAAAATTAAGTCCATTATGAGAATTAGCATGACATAGGCCTGAAAAATTTAACCAAAAATAAAAAAAAAAACATATGTAATTTACACCTCCCAAAAGAAATACAACTTCAAACTAAACCTCTCTGCTGAAGTATGGGTAAAGAGACATTTTAAGTAGAATATTATTAAGAACAGTTGGTATTATTTCCCAGATTTCCTTCATACCATTTAAATAACCAACAGGTTTATTTCACCTGCTTGAAGGTCCATACTAAAAGGAAACAGTTTATGTATGTTTTTGTTGCTTTACACATTAAAATAATGATTACATACCTATGGGCATCAACAAAAATCCATAAATCTGCAAAAGGCTGCCTTTTTATATTAGTTTTTTATCTGACCTTGCTTGGAAATTCAGTTTAGTTTTACTTCATGTAATTTTAATTTTAATTTAGTTTTTGTTTCATAAAGATATTTCTATTTTTAGTAATTATGATATAGTTAAAGACCTACTGTGGAGTTTAGTTTTGTGAGACAATCAATCAGACAGAGCTGTACTCTTAACAGTTTAGGATATGAGTTAAATGTTAGTGCATGCTTACTATACCAGTTTACTATCTGGTTTAGTTTTTGTCTGATACACACAAACACAATCAAAACCAGACACTGAAGAAGAACAATTTTATAATTTTAAAATATTTTCCATGTCACTTATGCTGAATAAATGTGCGCTGACTGTTAGCACTTTTCATCTTTTCCTTTCTTGCCCAGAAAAGGCATGGGTATCCTTTTCCCCAAAATGGAAGCTTATTCTAAAAGGTTACTGATTAGATCCTGCCATATTTTTAAAAAGTTTTGAACAGATCCGCTAAGTGGGAATTAGATTTTTTTCCAAATTCAAGTAGTATAGAACTTCAGTTACCCACTGACTGAGTGGTGAGATCTTCTAGTTGAGCAAAATAAGTTTAGGTGCTAGTAGTGCAGTAAAGAAAATTACACTTTCTTTGTGCTTCTCCACTGTAAGACTGTCTGGGAGTACACCAAACACAGCTGTTAATGGGTTAGGAGTGATTGAGACAACAAGACTGCCTGACTGGCATGCAAAGATGTTTGCCCAAAATGTTGTTAATTTGTTGCATGCCCAAAACATGTGGCCCAGTGAGGCTGGAGTTAGATTGCAAAGTTCACAGGTTGAATCGTGTCCTGGAAACATTTTGGACAATTACAAACAAGATTAATGAACTCGATAAAAGATTTTAGGTTGAATGACTGAATGCTTTACACATATAGAGCTTGAGTGAATTCTGTGCATGACTTTCTTCCAATCCTTTTCTGAAATATTGAGTGAAAGATCCTTTCCACAATGTACTCTGGAGTTTTTGAAAGGAAGAGACTTTAAAATATTTTCATGTAGAAATGCTAGCTGAGTCTTCAAATTAATACTTCATCTGGAACAGAACAAGGTGGGAGGTGAGGAAAATTGGGCAGATTCTGTTAAGCAAAGTTTCTAGCTTGAAAGTAGTGGAAGAATTGTATTTGCAGCGTAATTTTTCATAGGTTACAAAGACATTATGTATGTACAAGTCTCTAAGTGTTTTAATCCTGGAAATTTTCCAGACATTGAATGATGACTATGTCTATATACACATATACACTTCTCATCAACATCGAGCCCTGGGTTAACAATGACTGCCACCAGTACTGTTAGCCAACAGGGTGCTGGCGGAAATTGGGCTACTGTTGGCTAAGAGTACAAGAAGATAAGGCACAAGGTGAAGAAAGAGGTGGCGAAGGCTAAAGAAAAGGCATATGATGAGTTTTATGAGAGGTTGGACACTAAGGAGAGAGAAAAGGACATGTACCGATTGGCTAGACAGAGGGACCGAGCTGGGAAAGATGTGCAGCAGGTTAGGGTGATAAAGGACAAAAATGGAAACATCCTCACAACAAAGGAGAGTGTGTTGAACAGATGAAAAGAGTACTTTCAGAGGCTGATGAATGAAGAGAACGAGAGAGAGAGAAGAGGTTGGAAGATGTGGAGATAGTGAATCAGGATGTGCAATGGATTAGCAAGTAGGAAGTAAGGACAGCTATGAGGATGAGGATGAAAAATGTAAAGGCCGTTGGTCCAGATGACATACCTATGGAAGCATGGAGGAGTCTAGGAGAGATGGCAGTGGAGTTTTTAACCAGATTGTTTAATGGAATCTTGGAAAGTGAGAGGATGCCTAAGGAGTGGAAAAAAAGTGTACTGTTGCCAATATTTAAGAATCAGGGGGATGTGCAGGTCCGCAGTAACTACAGGGGAATAAAATTGATGAGCCATGGCATGAAGTTATGGGAAAGAGTAGTGGAAGCTAGGTTAAGAAGTGAGGCGATGATTAGTGAGTAGCAGTATGGTTTCATGCCAAGAAAGAGCACCACAGATGCAGTGTTTGCTCTGAGGATGTTGATGGAGAAGTTTAGAGAAGGCCAGAAGAAGTTGAATTGCGTCTTTGTGGACCTGGAAAAAGCATATGACAGGGTGCCTCAAGAGGAGCGGTGGTATTATATGAGTTTGTCGGGAGTGGCAGAGAAGTACATAAGAGTTGTACAGGATATGTACGAGGGAAGTGTGACAGTGTTGAGGTCTGCGGTAGGAGCGACAGATGCATTCATTCAAAGTGGAGGTGGGATTACATCAGAGATCAGCTCTGGGCTCTTTCTTATTTGCAATGGTGATGGACAGGTTGACAGACGAGATTAGACAGGAGTCCCTGTGGACTATGATGTTTGCTGATGACATTGTAATCTGTAGCGATAGTAGGGAGTAGGTTGAACAGACCCTGGAGAGGAGGAGACGTGCTCTAGAGAGGAGAGGAATGAAGGTCAGTAGGAACAAGACAGAATACATGTGTGTGAATGAGAGGGAGGTCAGTGGAATGGTGAGGATGTAAGGAGTAGAGCTGGCGAAGGTGGATGAGTTTAAATACTTGGGATCAATAGTACAGAGTAATGGGGATTGTGGATGAGAGGTGAAAGAGAGAGTGCTGGCAGAGTGGAATGGGTGGAGAAGAGTGTCAGGAGTAATTTGTGGCAGATGGGTATAAGCAAGAGTGAAAGGACGTCTATGGGACGGTAGTGAGACCAGCTATGCTATAAGGGTTGGAGATGGTGGCACTGACCAGAAAGCAGGAGACAGAGCTGGAAGTGGCAGAGTTAAAGATGCTAAGATTTGCACTGGGTGTGACGAGGATGGACAAGATTAGAAATGAATACATTAGCAGGTCAGCTCAAGTTGGACGGTTGGGAGACAAAGTCAGAGAGGCGAGATTGCGTTGGTTTGGACATGTGCAGAGGAGAGATGCTGGGTATATTAGGAGAAGGATGCTAAGGATAGAGGTGCCAGGGAAGAGGAAAAGAGGAAGGCCTAAGCGAAGGTTTATGGATATGGCGAGCGGGGACATGCAGGTGATGGGTGCAACAGAACAAGATGCAGAGGACAGAAAGATATGGAAGAAGATAATCCGCAGTGGCAACCCCTAACGGGATCAGTCGAAAAAAGAAGAAGAGTGTATATGTTTGAGAGGGTGGAAAAAGGTGGTTGTTATGTAGAAGTGCAACAGATACTGTAAAAGCTTTTTTATCTTAAAGTACTTCAAAGAATTACAGCTTAACATGCCGTCATTTATTAACAGGCTGAAACCATCTATATATATAATTCACTAAGGCAAGACAACCATGAAAAGCACGCCGGAAGGGGCGTGGATTCACTAAGCCGCCGAAAAGTGAGACACCTATGGCGCACACAGCAAGGAGCCACGCCCACCAACTCCAAAACCATTGGATACGACGACAACTCGCAGGGCCACGCCCACCAACTTGGACGCAACGACACAGAAAAAATGGCGTCATTTATATTCGTCTGTCGTAGAGGCCATATGCAGTGCAGGTCAGGTTAATGTCATGTACCTCCGAGCTACGTTGACTGTTCATAGAGGCATGTTTCTCGGAGGTGAATCGCCATATGCAGCGTGTGAAATGGTTTGCGAGGGGTATCCCATGGGATCCTTAAAACAATCCTTTAAAACTGAGGTTAAAGCACAATGAAGGAATCAGTCTTTAAAAACCAATAAGCCCTGTGCCTCTGTTTCATTACCGTCTCACCTGCTTCACCAATGCAGGCCCTGCAACAGTCGAGACGCTCTGTCAGCAGCTGACCTTCTCTGTGCTTGACCGGTTCACACAGAGGCAGCGCAAGAGAAAGCCGCGCCAGAGACAGACAGAGGCACACACACAGGCAGCTGGTGGGCGGCTCTCCGTGAGTTTCTCTTGCGAGCGGACACATAACCAGGCGGTGTGTATGCTTCGAGAACGAGGCTGGACGCGGCTTGCGACCGGGCACATGAGCAGGCAGTGTGTATGCTTCGAAAAGGAGGGTGGACGCGAAAGGACCATCTAGGAAAAATCATGTTGCGGATGTGATTCGCTGTATGCAGTGTGTAAAACGGTTTGTTTGTCGCAGATGTGAATCGCTGTATGCGGCGTGTAGAACAGTTTGCGAGTGGTGCCCCTGTGTCTTTCCAGAAGTGTTCAACCATCAATAAATAATTATGTGGCGTTTGTTATGCCGCGGGTTCACTATTGTGTTGTATTTTGCTCTCTCCAGAGTTCCATCTTTTCATTCACTTACTGTTGTATTCTCACACTAACCTGTTTTAGACAACCGTGTCTTTCCAGAAGTGTTTACCATTCAATAAATAATTATGCATGAGATTGAGCGTGTGTCTAGGCGGGTAAGCCGTTGAACCCCATTCGGGCTGCAAACCGTAATTGCTACTAAGTGCGACTCATACGCTCCCACTGTTTTCGTCCCTATGCTTTGTACACACCCCCTCCCACACGTTGACTGTTAATAGAGGCATGTTTCTCACAGAGGTGAATCGCCATATGCAGCGTGTAAAACTGTTTGCGAGGGGCATCCCATGGGATTATTAAAACATTCCTTTACAACTGAGGTTAAAACACAATGAAGTGAGCAGTCTTTAAAAAATGAGTTTTCGGTTTTCGACGCACGACCGCGTGCAGCATAGCAAAGTGTTGTACACGCTACATACAGCAATTCGATCCGCGACAAACATGCGCCTTCTTAGATGCTCCTGCACTTTGTACACACCCTCCCACCTCGCCACACGGACGATTTTGTGTTGGTTCGTTCCATGCATTGTTACAATGTTGCTTTTCTTGCTGATTTATTACATTACCGATTTTGCAAATGTTAAATTTTTCTCCCTGTGCTTAAAATGATTAAAAAACCGGCCTGATTATGCGGCGTATGGTACGCCGCGGGTTGGCTAGTATCTAATACTTCTCTCTCTCTCTCTCACTCACTCACTCAGTGAACAGCAGCTTTGAAAGCTACTGAGGACATTCAAAGCAAAAATCATCATTTTGGTATTGGCTTCTCTGTGTTGTGAATTGCCTAGAACACTCATTAAATTCTGATGACACCTTACCGCAATATCTCTGAAAATTATGTTTATTGATTAAATCCATCAATCCAGGGATGTGTCCATTCCAGCAAGCATTGGGCAAGAGTGAGAAACAATCCCTGGACGAGGCCTCAGCTCATCAGAAGGTGAATACAAGCACTGCATACACTTAGCGTCATTTTAGCGGCATCAAATCCCCAAATCTGCATATCTTTGGAAGGAAACCGGAGCACAGTGTGGAATACAAGCAGGAAACACCAGCAACATAACTCCCTGCGAGATCACCTATCACTCCACCAACGTGACACCCCCATGTGTGTAATTATTCCCCCCATGTGTGTAATTATTAACAGTATTCATTATTTAAACAAAATTATATGTAAATTGTAACATACATACTTTAATGCATTTCATCATTAAAGTGGTATCATATACAAATCTAAAATTCTAAATGTTCTAAATGCAGAGAGTTGGTTATGTTGCTGCTGTTAAGTTGCAAAAAAAAAAAAAATAGACGGCACAAAAGATGGTATGTGAGACTTTTAAAATGTATCGTGTCATTACGATCGGGAATATGCGACGCTTGAATATAAAAGCACCACAAATGCATCTGTATGTCGGCATTTTGCTTCACCACATCGAAGCACTCATCCCGTAGGATCTGCATAGAGGCTTTCTGTCACATGTAAATAGTTCCCGAACATAATAACACAATATATTTTAAAAGTCTCACATACCATCTTTTGTGTCGTCTTTTTTATTTTTGCAACTTAACAACAGCAACATAATATATAGCGTTATATTTGAGCCACTGAGAAAAAAATAAAGGACACGGTGAAAACGTGTACTTTGTGATTAAAGTGGAAATTTTGGCTTTATTCTCGAAATGTCCACTTTAACCTCGTAGTTTACTTTATTATTAAAGCAGACTGTCGTAAACGTCATCCCAGTTTTTAATCGCTACGAGCTTCTTGGACCTGACAGCAGTGGAAAGCAGCAATAGATCGCCACACAGAACAAATTAAATGTATGATATTCCAACTCTCTGCACATTTAGAATCTTTAGATTTATACTTGATATCACTTTCATGATGAAATGCATTAAAGTGTGTATGTTACATTTTACATATAATTTCGTTTAAATAATGAATACTGTTAATTACACACATGGGGGAATAATTAGACACATGGGGGTGTCACGGTGGTGGAGTGATAGCTCTGCTGTCTCGCAGGGAGTTATGTTGCTGGTATTTCCTGCTTGTATTCCACACTGTGCTCCGGTTTCCTTCCAAAGATATGCAGATTTGGTGCCACTAAAATGACGCTAGTGTATGTGTGTGCTTGTATTCACCTTGCAATGAGCGGAGGCCTCGTCAAGGGACTGTTTCTCACTCGTGCCCAATGCTTGCTGGAATGGACACATCCCTGGATTGATGGATTTAATCAATAAACATCCTTTTCAGAGATATTGCGTTAAGGTGTCATCAGAATTTAATAGGTGTTCTAGGCAATTCACAACACAGAGAAGCCGAACATGTTCTCACCGTGATAATATCTCGCACAGCCAACTGGTGGATTCCTCCAGATTTATGTAAAGTACGCACGCAAGTATGAACACTACAACGCTTGCATAGCAGGAGCGTCCGCTGCAGCATGCGTCGCGTGAAGTATAACTCCGGCCTAAGACATGAACCAGAATCTATTATGTTGTCACTATCACCTCATGAAGAACCATCATTATTCTCACACAGTAAATCGCTTTCCATTTCACAAGCTTTACGTGCCCGTATTCAGCTTGCTCTGTCACCGCAAATGCTGCGTCAACACCCGCCCTCCATCACCAGCAGCTGTTTACTGGATGAATATGTGCAGGTGGCTTGTGGTGGATGACTTTTTGTTTTAGAGTTAAAAGTTACAAGTGTTTAAGACTAATGACAGGAATATTTATTCAAAAACAAATATGAAATTCTTAATATATTTTGATTAATTTCGGGACCACTGCATCAAAGGTTAGCCCTTGTCTAAGTCCAGTTGTGACAAAAACTAATATTTTTAGTAAATTATTTTATTTCCATCTAGTCTTTCCAGCTACTTTAATAGTTTTGTTTCATTTTAGTTTTTCATTTTGGTTTTGTTAACTATTTCATTTCAGCTTACAAATATGTTTTTTATTAATATTTTCAGTTTTGACTTTAGTTTTCATTAACTGTAACCACCTTGGGACTATAACATTAACATGACAAGTTGGTGTATTGAATGTACTTTTTCCCAAAACCACAGTTAATGTAGTTTATTCTATACTAGCAAAATACTCGCGCTTCACAGTGGAGAAGAAGTGTGTTAAAGAAGTTATGAAAAAGAAAAGGAAACATTTTAAAAACGTAACATGATTGTCAATGTAATTGTTTTGTCACTGTTATGAGTGTTGCTGTCTTTAAGGATTTGATTATCATTATTTCTTTCACTCAGGTTCGTATTTGGAGACATGTTGTGTTCAAGTTACATTCTGTATTTGTCAACCATTGTAAAGATATCAGGTTTCATTCATCAAAGTATTCAAAACCCAAATCGCTACTCGTCAATCTAAGAAGTTTAACAGGCATTCCCGGTATTAAGTTGTGGATTTGCCTGTGAATATTTAGCGGCAGCGTCTCTATGAACTTGTGGATTTGCCTGTGAGTATTTAGCAACAGTGTCTCTATGAACTTGTGGATTTGCCTGCGAGTATTTAATGGCAGCGTGTCTATTAACTTGTGGATTTTTCTGCGAGTATTTGGAGGCAGCGTCACAAAGTTTTTTCCGTCTAGCTGCATCAGAAAATGTACCACAACGTCTGACATGCCTCCTTTTACTGTTTTCTCACAGCTCGGATTGGTGCTGTCATAATCGGTTTGAGTTTCGGTAAGTGACAGTTCTTTGATTGATGGTGATCACCTCAATAGACATGTTAATGGGGGTACGGTTGGAACGGTAAAGGAAATGGGTACCTGAACAGTAAACTATGTCTAAAATACCTACACAATAACTATAGTCGTAATAAACGAACAATAAAACAGCGGAGAAGCCATGGATCAAATAAAAAGGCTGCAGTTATCAGCAGGGAGACATGAATACCGTGGCGAAGCAAGGAAGGGAATGAAGAGACCGGAGCGATGGACGGTTTTATATGGGCAAGCAGCCAACTACGTGGGAGGCGTGGGGATGGGGGACGCAATGCCGGCTCACACGGCGACCGAGCTGCAGGCTATGGACATATATATGTACACAAGTATGATTCAGTTATGACCGTTACGCGTAGAATTTCAAAATGAAACCTGCTTAACTTTTGTAAGTAACCTGTAAGGAATGAGCCTGCCAAATTTCAGCCTTCTACCTACATGGGAAGTTGGAGAATTAGTGATGAGTGGGTCAGTGAGGGCTTTGCCTTTTATTAGTATAGATAAAGCTAGCAACATTATCAACAATTAGATGCATATTGTTATAAATTTAAAAATCAATTACTTAATCTTTACAGTCCAAAGAACCACAATGAAAGGCAAGAGATAAATATCAATTAAAAGCCAACCTGGTGTGAGCAATTATAGATATGAGTGGGATTACACTGTGAAAAGAACTGGTACCTAACTAGGGCAATTACCTGATTTGTACCAGTCTCAGCCAGAAAATGGACCAGCTACAATTTGAGCTTAACCAAGGATACTTAGAGTGTAGAAACTAGTACATTTAGGTCAGAAAGGGGGTCAAGGCATTATTTATTAATATTATCTATACATAAATGGCACATAAAAACTAAAAGACATCCTTTTTTCATATAAAATATCATACTTCATTCCACCTGTTTACACAGAACACAGCGGAAACTACCAAAACAAAATGGTACTCAAAATGTTGTCAGAGAGTTTTTTTCCTTCACTATTTGAATGAAGGATCCAAATGTATGACGATCAGGACATTACCAAGTAAGGAAGACCCAAACCCTGGGATACTAAACACCTCCCTGAAAGTAAGGAGCTCTAAAGTAATTCCTGGAACCTTCAAAATGAATTAGAAACCACCCCTTCCATTCAGACCCAGCTACCCTGACACATCAAACATCAGGAAATACAAGTTAAGGCAAGTGTCACAAAGGAGCTCCAAACCAATTCTTAAACAGTGTAGGAATTCTAACTGGGCATGATTTTTACAAAAGTTAAAATAATGTCTTATGCCATGGAAGCAACAGCAAACTCATATGATATTTTGTCTTTCTAGTGCATTGGTTGGCGAGCATTGCAGACAGTGTAGAAGAGAACAAAGACAGATCCCACTGAGTAAAATAGAGAAAAACAAAAAAAACGAAATTTGCAATGATTCTGCAAACCAACTGTTCCCACATATAGTAAAGGTTGCAGCTATTGTGAATTAGAAGTAGATTATTTGGAGGGAATAATTCAAGTACACTAGCCTAAGAAGAAGATGGCTGATAGGAGAAGCACATGACCTATGGGAAAACTGGCAGCATGTTGTCATTTCAAAGTTGATGTACTGTCACGTGATGGGAGAAATCCTGACTGAGAACAATGGAAAAACAAAAGCTACCTATCAGATTCTGCGTGTTAAGGGCTACAATGGGCCTAGAAGTATAAAGACATCAGGGATCACTAAAGGCCACACCACCACCAAACCCCCCAAATGATTCCAGTGTTTTTCCAAAAGTGATCTAAGTAGTGCATTTAATCCATCACATAGTCTGAAGTGAGGAGAAGAGTTTCAAATGATTGTTTATACTTCTTTAGTTCAAGTAGATTTTTTAAATCAAGTACTACTTGAGAAATCATTTGTAAATAAAATTGCTAAATATACAAAAGTGAATTTTATATTAAATTCACAGTAAAATATTTTAATGAATACAAGTATTTAATAGCAGTGTGGTAACACAGTAGTAAAACATTGAACATACCACTGCTTCTGAGGTTGAATTATGATGCTTCATTAAAGTCTTCGAACATTTCTTTATACAAAGTTCATGCAAACGAAGCTTTTCAAAAAGAATCTAAAAAAAAATATGAAATAATTTAAAAATTAATATCCAATTTGCTATTTTCAAAATAAATATGATTAAAGTACCCGTGAAGCTGCATGGTGACTCCTAAATGTCCCAGATTACTGTAGAATGAATGTACAAAGGCTACAGCGGGCACAAAATGATGAACTATGCAACAGCTGCAGAAAGGTGTCAGTGCATAGCAGATTAGCCATGTAAAGCAAAGTGATGAAATGCTATCAGTGAGGAAAAAATGGATGCGATTTAGATGGGTAACCCATGTCACTGATCCACCTTCTGTAGTCTTGGCATTTACTGTGTCTTTCAATCATTACAATAGTAATAATATGTACTGAAGAAGACTTCAAGCAGCTGTGTGAAGGTATGGCTTGGCTGTGGACACTTGACACTAAGAGCCATAGATTGTAATGGTAACTTTTCCTTAACCTATAATTGTAATGTCACCTTTTCAGAAATTCTGAACTATGTACAACTGAGAGAGAGACAGAAATTTGACACCCAAAATGTGTCCATAACAACTTAAAAAAAAAATTATTAATCATGAAAATGGGGAGATTACCTACTATAAAGTAAAGCTTTCCTAACAACTCTTATTTAAACATCTTTATTAAATTAATAACTATATAAAACAGTAAATGCTCAGTTGCAATTCTTATAATGTAGATTTTGAGAAACCTTTATATGTAACACTTTAGTTATTTTACTCACTATTAACTAATGACATTTTAGCCATACAGTAATGAAATAGGACATGCAGCATCTCATTGCACCAAAATTGACATTGCATTGTGTTTTAATAGGTTCACAGGATTATTTTTTTTAATTTAATTGAAATCACACAACATTCCATACAAATAGATCAATTTCTACAATAATAGGATCGAAAACAAATCAACCCCCACCCCTAGGTTCACATGATTTTATTTATTTGAATTCATATATTTAAGAAATCCTAAAATCACAAATATGGTCTTCAGCAAGTAAAAAGTTATTTGCTACACGTAAAAATGTTGAAAAAAATCTTTAATATTAAAAAGTACTCCAAAAACAGCATAACATAACATAAAATACAACTTTAAATTTCATTAGCAACTCTAGGCAGATTGGAGTATCCTAAGTTTCAATAGACAGACTCTGTTTTCAACAAGTACTTTTCACCTTATAGATAAATAAGAAATATTACAAGTGTATCTACAATAGGATAACTTGTTACTGTAAGTTGGTCAATTCTTACCCGACGAAGTTGATTAACACTTGTCAAAAGGAAGTGCTGTCCAGCAGTTTTGTGTGCTTCATGCTCCAGCTGTTTCAGTTTTACCTATAAAACATAAGGAATTTTACAGATGAGAGGAGATTGCACAGTCCATCAGCCTTGTTTTGTTGACTAATGGCAGGGTTGTCTCAATAGATGCAACCATATCTGGCTTGCTGCTTGAGCATATATCAGCTTGTAAATGTATGTGACTGGATTTTTAATAGCTAGCTATCCTACTTAAAGATATCTTTGCTCAAGTATCTTAATATATGTCCTGTCTTCTGTACAGAACACAAAAAGGAAACCAGCCAGATCACTTTTTTTCAACATTAATATCTAGTGAAAATTTTGACTCCATTTGTCAGGGGAACATCCAACAGAAAAAAAGGGCAAAAAGTGTGAAATTTTGTAGAAACATGCAATGTGCATCAGGATATTGAAAGCACTCATTACTTCTTTTTTTTGATTTGTAAGTATTCATGAAGGCTATGGGCAATTTTACTGTTTTCCAGTAAGCACTGACAGAGTGTTCATGTGTCAGTTTTTCTAAGACATGTATAAATAAATGTCTCATCTGCTCCTTTTAATTTTTTTAGGTTGTCAAATGCTACAAAATCTGTATCTTATCCTTAAAATAGAAGTGTAAATTTGTCACCAGTATAATATGAAATATAATTTAGGGACAAACAGGCACTGACTTGCATTCCTTGGCAGTTACTGGTTGCTGCCTTTTTCTTTTTCACAGATCATCATATTTCTATGATGTCCATGTGCAATGGGACAATATTTAAAAACATTTTCCATATCTAAGATAAACTGCAAGTTTTAATATAATTACCTTAATTCACATACTTAATACTAAACTAGCTGAGCTTATTTTGAATATTTTGCATTTAAGAAAGATTGACAAGGTTGTTCAAACTCTATTAAATTACAAAAGAGAGTAACAAAAAACATTACTAAACGTGAAACCTTACAATGGTGGACACTGTATCAATATGTGCATCTCAAGAACTGCAGGTCTGACATTGTGGTCAGCAGCACAGGAGCGCCACAGGGGACTGTGCTTTCTCCGGTCCTGTTCAGCCTATATACATCGGACTTCCAATACAACTCGGGAGTATTGCCACGTGCAAAATTTGCTGACGACAGTGCTATCATGGGCTGCATCAGGAGTGGGCAGGAAGAGTAGTATAGGAACCTAATCAAGGACTTTGTTAAATGGTGCGACTCAAACCACATATACCTGAACACCAGCAAAACCAAGGAGCTGGTGGTGGGTTTTAGGAGGCCCAGGCCCCTCCCGGACCACGTGATTATCAGAGGTGACTGTGGGCAGTGGGTACAGACGTATAAATACCTGGTAGTGCAGCTGAATGATAAACTGGACTGGACTGCCAATATTGATGCTCTGTGCAAAAGAGGACAGAGCCGACTATATTTCCTTAGAAGGCTGGTGTCCAACATCTGCAATAAGATGCTGCAGATGTTCTATCAGACGGTTGCAGCAGACGCCCTCTTCTACGCAGTGCTGTGCTGGGGAGGCTGTACAAAGAAGAGAGGGATGCCTCACGCCTGGACAAACTGGTGTGAAAGGCAGGCTCTATTGTAGGCACGGAGCTGGACAGTTTGACATCTGTGGAGGAGTGACGGACACTGAGCAAGCTTTTGTCAATCATGGAGAATCCACTGCATCCACTGAACAGTATCATCTCCAGACAGAGGAGCAGCTGCTCCACTGACAGACTGAGGAGATCATTCCTCACCAATACTATGCGACTCTTCGATTCCACCTGGGTGGGATAAACGTTAACACTATACAAGATTATAGACCGTTATACCGGCCTCGCACTCTCTCCTTGCATTTTTTAACTTGCATTGTGTTTTTATCACTCTTTAATTGATATTGTATTTATTAGTACGCTACTGCTGGAGTATGTGAATTTCTCCCTGGGGATTAATAAAGTATTTATCTATCTATTGTTATAAGATGGACTCTTGTTCCATAAAAACCTTTGGATTCATGTGTTTTGACATCATTGCAAAATTGTCAGATGAGAATGAATCAAATGCATTATTATGTACTCTGCAATTATAAACTTGTATCCAGTAAAACTGTCAATATTCAATACACTGAAGGCTTAAATGGGTTTGTATTTCTCTCAGGTTTGCACCATGCACAAGATAATTGTTTTTCTTTTTTGTTTATTTACAGTTTTCAAGTTTTTATAGTTCTGTATGATATAATTTTACTTTACTGACTGATAGTTTAGTAAATGGTAATCTGTTTACTATTTTGAGCCAAACAAACATATAAACAGTCCTATATAGTAGAGTCTTTGTATACCTACTGTGGGAAACAGCCCGGACACAGACAGACATCGTTTCAAGCCACCACATATTCTTTATTTACACTATGTACAATGATGAATACCATGCACAACCCAGTGCCCCTGCACCAATCACCCTCAACTCCAGGCCTCACACAATGCCTCCCTTCACCGCCTCCACTCCTCTCCTCCAAGCTTTGTCCTCTTCCACCAGACTCCAGCTCCCCAACTGTAGGAAGGCAGCCCCTTTTATTTCCAATAGGATGTGCTCTAGGTGCTTGATGCCATTATTCCGGCAGCACTTCCTAGTGTCCCTGGAAGGTCCTTCCTCCACCTTCTCAGGTGTGGCAGAAGTGTCGATCTCCCGGGCTCCACGACATTCCGGGCGCCCCCTGGCGGTGGCCACGAGCCCCAGTGGGTTTAAGCCTCCTTGCTCTGTTCTAAAAACTAAAACTAAATAAAACCAATGACAAAAATAGTACTTATCCCTGTCCTCTTTCTCTTAAACACCTAGAAAATCACCAAAGTAAAAAATTCCTAAAGCAATCTACTCTCCTTTAAAGCACTAATTCCTTAAAAAATAATTTTTATATAGCTCATCTTTGTTACAGCTCATACATCATTACATTGCTTCATTAACTATTTACAATTACTTTCTTTCAAACACACTGCTTTTACAGTTGTTCTTGGTTTATTGACTGCAGTATACAGACAGACTTAGTGACATGCAAACAGAAAAAAATTGTATCCCAGTTCACACTGCAGTGATGGGTAATTATGGGTAAAGATTAACTACAGCAATTAAGCTTTTTGGAAAAATGTATAGAACATAAGTAACTCAATTAAAATAATTTGACTCTTAAGAAATGTACAGTACTTCTAAGATTAAGCAGCAATAGTCAGCATATTAGATTAGCTGGCAACTCTAAAATGGTACAAGACAAACAAAACATTCTAAAATATGTTCTGCCCTTAATGAGGAAACTAAGCTGTCTTTTAATTGAGTGAGCTGCATCTCATATTAAAGTAGACTTTATAAAAGTACAAAGAATGTTAATAGATTTGAACACTCACTCATAAATAATCTACACAAGATAATCATAGGTCATATAAAAAGAAAAGGCATCCGATGATTCCTGCAGTATACATACAAAATCCCTTGCCAATAAATTGCTTGTGAAATTTTACTCCTTAATGAACTATGTATGCAGTTTTAACATTTCAAAACACTTTTTCAGGTCACTGGGACTCTGTGTGAGAGTCACAAGGGGTATATGATCATTTGAGAGCTACTCTGGATGTTGCAGCTTAATGGAGCTTAACTGCACCTCAGTTTCTAGTTCCACTGCAGTGGATAAGGACTTCACTTATAATGGAAAGAGGAAAGTGATCAAAACGTTACAGACACAATTTGAAATAAATCATTTTATCAGATCTCACGAACTGTCCCAGTCTAGAGAACACTCATCTTTAAACCAGGTAGATTTGTCGACTTTAAATTTTTGTAGTTATTTACTTTAAACTAATGTTGGCAGTTAATTAAATTTTGTCCTTCATTTTTTGTTTAGGCATTGGACTCTGGCAGGTCAAACATTTCCTAGGTTCCAAAGGCACACAGGCAATGCTGCACCAGGCTCAAAAATTTGAATTTTTATATAATCAGTACTTGTTAAATGAAGATGCATAAGTTCACTTCCTTTTACCAAATACATTAAAGTAAATTTAAATAGAAAGCCAAGCCAATAAGATGTACAGTAGTGCTATTTTTTATTATTATAAAAGATTTGCAATAGTTAAATAATATAGGCTTTTTTTATCCTTAGGTTTATGAACAAGAATGTTTAATTTCTAAATGCTTGGTATAAAAAGCCTACAACACCAGAGAGAAAACAGGATTTATAGTGAAGTAAAGTTCCATAAATTTGATTGCATCTCCTGCAAGAAAAAATGTGTAATAGTGACACAAATTTTCACAAAATATTAAATAGATGGTATTTGCCACTGTAACTAACTATACTTTAAATAACCTAAATAGAAAAACATTTAGGTTAGGAATTCCTCATGTGTGACAAAAACAGACAACTCATGCAGAATGGCCCAGGAAAGACCACCAGTTTGTCTTTAGTTTACTACACTTAGAAAGCTTCTTAATGAGAAAATAATGGGTAAATGACTTATAAAGATGTACTTTTTTGGCACAGTATGCCTAAATGTACTACAGTATATTGCCTTATTAAGTTATGTTCTTAAATCTTTACACTGTTAAGCCTGTTCATTGCATTTAAGTTCTATTAATATTATGCAGAACAACTGTGATTCTTGATATTTATTTATGCAATTTTGAGGATAATAACTTAAATCAGTTTCTTTATCATTCTCGGATGTCTGTGTCTTTTACAGTTTTCTTTCTGAGACAACCCAGATACATTAGAATATTAATTTGAATAGAATTTATCAGAAACATGATTCTGGAGGCATATGCATGTGTTTTCTATCATGTGACCATTTTGCTGCTTTTACACCAACTGATTTAAGAGGGAAACATGTAGACTGTGTTCAAGGTTCATGTTTCTGCTTCTTCTCTACAGTCAGGAAGCAGCCAGTCTGAAGAAAGATACACTTTCATGGCCAACCCCCATCCAATAGCCCTCTTTTGGCCACTTGACTACAGAGCAGCTCTAGATCTTTATTTTGCTCTCTGATAACCTCATGGACTATTCTCCTAAATGACCTTGTGCTGAAAGCTGAACCACGCTTAATTCTTCTGCTCAACTTCAACCTGCCATTAACCTCTTTTGCGTTAGACCTGAGCATTACTTGGGCTAAAAAAACATGCTAAAGGTGTTAATCCTGAGTGTCACTCAGGCAACTGTACATACAGTATGTGTCTTGTGTAAGAGTTAGAACCGAGAATCGCTCAGGCTGTAGAAGTCCTGTCAGTGCCGCCATTCTTTGGAGAAATTGTCTTGAGTGTAGGTTTTTACTAATTATGAAATATGTGCACTTTACCAACAATTTAGACTTTAGTGAGAACATCCATCCAGCAACCAAAATTAAAAGAAAATTTAGGAGATATATCAAATTTTTGGAGTGCTTACATTACAAACTGCCATGTCAGCATCGATGAAAGTCTCATGGCTTACAGTATAATAAAGTATCTATTTATCTATAAGGGAAGACTATCATGGATACAGTATATTGCTCAAAAAGAGCAAGATTTGGCATAAAGTTTTATGAACTTTGTGAATCTAGAAAAGGATATATTTGGAATTCGGTCCTGTACACAGGGAAAGGGATAATGTTTGATACGAAATACAATCAGTACAGCGTTGTTAGGTCATAGGTGTCGACTTGGACAGATGTTCTCCTAGATCAAGGCTACTGTGAAACCACAGACAATTTTTATACTTCAGAGCTTTCACATCTTGCTGCAAAGAAAGACTGACGCATATGGAACAGTGCATCCTAATCGCTGTGGCATGTCTGAAGACTTTGGTAGAGCTAAATTACAGTGAGGTGTGTTAGTAGCTTGGCAAAAGGGTAAAGTGCTTGCACTGAAATAGAAAGACAAGAAAGAGGTTTGTCTTTTGGCACAACATTCATAATTGTATTTCTCAATGCTGATATTTGATCCAAGCAGCAGGGACTGCTGTCTCAAGGAGTCATTTCGCTGCAAGACAATGCCTTCCCACAAACTGCCAATAACATCAAGGTTTGTCTGGAGAAACTGACGTTTGAGGTATTGCCACATCCTCCTCATTCACCAGATTTGGTACTGTGTGATTTCCACCTATTTGTAGGGCAAAAAAAAAAAAAACATCTGGATGGTCATTGATTCAAGACAGATGATAACATGAAGAAAGCGGTGAACGAGTGGTTGCAAAGACAAGACAAAACCTTTTATTCTGCTGGAATCCAGGCATTTACTGACAGGTGGCGCAAGTGCATTGAGAAGGGTGGAGACTACATTGAGAAATTACATTATCAGTTTTGTCAAGGTTCGTTCCATTTTCTATTTAATCCCATATTCAAACTTTAGCTTGACTCCCCCTCATAATTAAAGTTTCTCCTGTGTGGAGTTCTCATCTATTGACTTACTTGAATAGCCACATTTCAAATTAAAATACTGTTTTGGTAACTGGGAGATTTATATATATATATATAAAAAAGAATATACTGTCATTGTGGTTTTCTCAAAAATGACATTTCCATTATGTCTAATTACCAACAATGCATTTTGTGACATTTGTAAATGATTCTCAGTACTATAAACTGTGTAAAAATGTAAAATATGATGACAGTTTCCAAATATTGAATTTCTGATGTTTCACAATTATGGGAAATATTGGAAAAACATCACATATTTATACAAACAAGCCATCTTTACAAAAATTACATTTATAATCAGAGTAAAACTTTTTGTTTTTTAAAACAATTACTAATTGAATATTTCCAGAATACTAAGTAAAACAATTATACATAACATGTATAGCTGAATCTATAGCCTGAAGAGGATGAAACACCAACACCATCCTGAGTCAGACACAACTGAACCAACAGTAGACATTCAGGATATAAAGGGCTGCACAGCAGTAGACCAGCCCTCCAAAGTTTTCATGGTTGCTTTGTTACTAAAAAATGCAGATAACCTCATATGTAAGTAACTATAAAATTTGCATACCCAATTATTACTAATATTATTTTTATTATTATTGACAGATTTCCAACATGTAGCAAAGAGAAGTTTAGCAGACAAGAGTGCCTAAACAGTTGATAAGAGGTGAGGTTCAGGAAGGATAGATCTAAAAGGATGCGAGTATCAGGCAATAGATAGTAAAGACAAGGAACAAGATACAAAAGATCCAAAGGAGAGGAAAAAAGGGAGGACAGAAAATGTGGAGAAAAGGGTCAGGGGACACAGTGTGCAAAAGTAAAAGTGGATCAGATTCAATACCCATCAGATAGTGTTCACAATGAGTAAGGTAAAGTTTATGAAGAAGCTGTGCTTGTTGATAATTAGGATTTCATGAATCATTCATTATGAAAATGGTCACTCAGGTAGGAGAAGTAGAGAAGTCTCTGAGGAAAACTGAAATGAATGGGTGAACTTTATAAGCAGATTTACTAAAAACAGTATAGAGACTGGACGCTTAGAGGAGAATAAAGAGCACGATAGCAAGTCAAGAGGATGAGCAGGCAGAGCAGACGATAGATACAGCATGTCCGTAAAATTACTTAATCTGTAAGTAAAAGAAATAAGCAAGGAACAGAAAAATAAGACTGGATAGATTAGACCTACAGTCTGCTAAACAGGGTAAACACATGGTTGGCCACTAATGTTAAGGACATCATTATGAAGAATAAAGGAAAAACGTAAGTGTGTTTTAAACACAAGTTCAACAAAAAAAATGTAAAGTAACATATCCAGCAGTCTTCAACACCAACCCATGTGCACAGATTCTGATATGCACCACTAAGTTTTTTTTTTTCACCTAGCCTAACAAAGAGCAAAACAGTTGCCTTACAGTTGTTTTTTTTAACTGAAATGATTTCTGAGTCGGAGTGATTTATAAAAATCAAATTAAACTTTTAGACAATGCAAATGGTACAATAAAGAAGTGTAAATTGGTTTGACAATCCCTGGGGAATATATGCCAAAACACAGTTTTAACCCAAAGACATATTGTGCTGAAAGTGTCAGTTATGAAAAACATTAACACAAATTGACAAGAAACAGAGTTAACACAAGAGCAGCATGAGTCTACCAACTGACTAATTCAATAACATCTAGATTTTTAATTATGGGATTGCACAAATACTAAATGGGGGGCTCATATATTTGTAGTTGAAAGACTGGGGTGCATTAATGTAGAAAATGAACATCACCATGTGGTGAACACAGTCCAATTAATTTTCAAAAGTGGTTTTCATGGTTATTTTTTCTTCACCGTTTACAGTACAAAAATTACAAACCACCTATGTGAAAAACAAACACATACTGTACATATCTACAGCATATCTATATTTTACTACTTTATTGTCAACATATTATTTGGCATTACCATGTACAATTTTCCTCTCAATAAGTTATGTACCCCAAATAAAGAGGTATGTACTAGTTGTACAAAAAATATTTAAAAAAAGATCATGTTCTAGAAAATACATACTGTATTATTTCACCTATTAATATAAACTAAAACATAATAATTTCAAATTCAATTAACATGTTAAATACAGTAAATCAGAGAACAGAAAAACTGATACCCAACCTCCAAAATATCAGATGTTTGCTTCAGTATATCTATATCCACGTTTATTTTGTGGTGTTCCATTGCTAAAAAATAATACAAATAGGTTAGGCAATTGTCACTCAAGTTAAAATAATTCAAAATTTCTGTAACATAGCATAGTTACTAAATCAATCATTAGACATATTCAACATGTGTATAAATCCGGCCATTAATTCCAATTAGACATAACTTTCAAAATAACTGAAGATCAATTATTTCCACTGATTTGTTTTAAAACTATTACTCCTCTTTTTTTTTTTTTTAATTTCACTTTTCTATAATAAGATTGAATCAATGCCGTACCACCTAAGTGCAAATTCTGTGAAATGTAAGTATAATGATGATCACTACTCAATATTCCAGTTGCAATTTTTGCAAAGAACCTAATATAACCATCCAAGTACTGCAAGGTGTCAATTTTTAGGCGACACAGCAGCTAAGAGAGATTTTTGCATATACAGCAGTGTTTTCCACCTTTTTCCTGTGGTGCCACACTTTTTGAAACCCAAAAAATCCCAAGGCATACCACAATCTACCAACTGCAAAAACATTAAATGTCATAGACATGCTCAACTATCTGTAGGGTCTTGACTACCAGAGACACCGTCAAAAAAAATCAGTTTGGAGATTGACGTTTGCAGACACAGCACTTATGTGCACTCATTTGCCTACTGTCCCTTTCTCTGAGGGAGTCACTGGAGAATGCGCACCTTGGAAGCTGGACCCACGACATCTTCTGGCTGCTACAAGTGCACTCTCAAGTGCTGTTTCTGCAAAAAAGAGATCGAGGACTTGCTTTTATGTCAACTTCTCCAAGTAGACCTATCCTCCTTGGACAGGTCTTGTCCACCTGAGGAGTGTGTTTCATGTCAGGACCCAGGGGCACTAACATGCCAGTTGAAAAAAATTTGTGTAAAGTATAATTACCAAGACTAGGGGGCTCCACCCCCTGCTCGCTTCGCTTGCCTACCCCCGGGTTTGGTTTACCAGATACAGTGGAACCGAAGCAATTTCCACCATAGGATTACATGTAAATACAATTAATTCATTCCAGACCGTACGAACTGTATGTAAATGTATATTTTTTTAGTTTTTAAGCACAAATATAGTTAATTATACCATAGAATGCACAGCGTAATAGTAAACTAAATGTGAAAACATTGAATAACACTGAGAAAACCAACACTGCAATGGTTCACACTATAGTGCTAGGAACCGCTCGCTAAAAACACTTTTTTTTTTAATGAGTTTTAAGCACAGGGAAAAAAATGAACATTTGCAAAATCCGTAATTTAATAAACCACCAAGAAAAGTAACATTGCCACAATGCACGCTATAAACCGATCACTGTAAACAGAACTGAAAACAAAAACAAGCCTTTTCTACCTTATGCATCCAGCCTTCCCTCTCTCGCTTGCTCGCTCTCTCTCTCTCTCTCTTTCGCAAGCCTGGAGCGCCTGTGTGTGTGTCTCTGTCTCGTGTGCGTGTCTCTCTCTCTCCCTCCACAGGGAGAGACTGAACATGTACAAAACTAAAGTGAGACTGGCTTGTTCGTATACCAAGTGTGTGCTCGTAAACCGAGGCAAACGTTTGGCAAACTTTTTGGTTGTGAACCGAGGTTCCACTGTGTACAATTTAAAGAGATTGTTAAGTATCATGGGAATTGTTACTTTCACTTTTATTTTAAAACTTTTGTAAAAGCAATACTTTATTTCCGGTCCTGGGTGTGGTTACATCTCTTTCTCGCAGGGCGTATAATGCTGCTCCCTTTGTGAAGGGGGGAGGCTGAATGCACGCTAAGGAGTTGCCGTTGGATCATCTGCTGTCTTTCTGCTGCTGGCGAGCTACCTGTTCTGGTTGTCTCGCTGCTCGATCATTTCAAAGCCTGTACAGCAGCTGTCCTTTTGCCACTTCACATCTCTGTTGCTCACGTTGTGAAGGGGGGGTGAGGGTTAGCTTGGCTGAACGCACGCTAAGGAGAAGCAGGCTGAACATCTGCAGGCTTTTTGCTGCTGGCGAGCTGCGTGTTTTGCTTGTCTCTTGTCGTTGTTTTAAGAGCTGGGAGCACATGAAGCGTGTCTGCCAACAGCAATCCAACAACTGCTAGGTTAGATGTTCGTGGACTGTTTCACTGCCTTGTCTCGCGTGACGTTGGAAGAACAATACTTTATTTCCGGCCACGGGCGTGGTTAAATGTCTTTCTCAGGATGTATAACGCTGCTTGTGTTTGTCCAGAGGGGACTGGGCGGTCTCATGGTCTGGAATCCCTACAGATTTTTTTTTTTTCTCCAGCCATCTGGAGTTTTTTTTTATGTCCACCCTGGCCATCAGACCTTACTTATTCTATGTTAATTAACCTTGATTGAGTATCTGGGAGTGAAGTGGAGTTTTAGAGCCTGAAATAATAGATCGTTGTTTGGAACACACGCATTTCATGTCTGTTCCGTTTCTACAGTAATCTGTGTCAACACATTGTTAAAACAGAAACTTTTTATATTCTAGTAGTAGATGACAAAATGTAGGCATAAACTATATAATGTATGAAGCCTGAAGTCCAAATAGCAAAGAAACATTTTCACAAGAATAACACAATTGCACTTTTATTCAAACATATAACTGCAGAAACAAAAGCCGCTTAACATGTGACATTGACACCAGTTTACTGTAACTGACTCTGTGGCTCAATAGACTCAGCCCTGCTTTGGAATCAAGGGGTTGCGGTTCGATCCTGCCCCTCCGTTTTGAGAAGTAAACTGCTCTTGTCTTACTGTTTTAGAATAAAAGCATACTTTTGATTTCAGTCTGTAACAGCCGGTGCAGTTTATGATCCTTGTAAAGGTTAGCTTTTTTTTTTTTTTATTCACTTTTCACTCTCTCAGTCGCTGCGTTCAGAATCAATCCATACAACCCCATCTGACACGGCTGTTTTCACTAAAGACGCTCTATAGCTCTGCAGTGTACCACGATGCATACTAACGCACAATCACCCCCCCCCGGTTCTGACACACAAACGCTGGCGAAGCTGCCTTCTTCGTATCTCACCGTCACTTGCTTTTCGTTTTATTGAGTGTTCCTGCCAGTCCCCGCGATGTTGCTGTATGCTTTTTCTTTTTGTACTACAGGACATGCAGAGGAAA
This sequence comes from Polypterus senegalus, assembly GCF_016835505.1. Classification (NCBI taxonomy): domain Eukaryota; kingdom Metazoa; phylum Chordata; class Cladistia; order Polypteriformes; family Polypteridae; genus Polypterus; species Polypterus senegalus. Next base: position 181,253,450 of record NC_053157.1, read on the forward strand.
GAATGGTAAAGACCAGTAACTTCGGCGCTATATGCAATCATCAGACACTCCCCATCTGCCCGTGTCGTTCAAGCACAGGAACATATATTGGTGTAAAAGTATAACAAAAGTGCACTTTTATTCAAGTGCACTTTTTCCATCGCTTTTCCTGTAAAGCAGTGTACACACTTCTCTCTATGCTGTGGTTTCTATTACACACCTGAAAGAAAGAGACAATATATGTGAAAATATAATCGCACTAATGCAATATTATTTGAAAACGAACAGCGTCAGATCGGGTGTGAATTTATGCAGGAACTGGAAATTCTCTGATGCGGGACCTTCCCCCAGGGAAGAAAGTACAGTGTCAGGTGCTCATTCAGTGTAATAGAAACCATAGCACAGAGAGGTGTGTACACGGCAACAAGTACACGGTCGTAAATGTAGGAAGGACGGTCCTTGGGTGTGTGGGAACTGTTAATATTTGAATGTGATGATTTCATATAGCACGGAATGAAAATCAGCACTTCTTAGCATTGCACCATGCAAGGTGTCGTATCAATCGCCTACTGTAACTTGCTTTCTTTTTTCTTCGGTTATACAGGTAGTTTTGAATAAAAGTGCACTTGTTTTGTTTTAGAAATGAAGTGTCTGCGTGCACTTTTCGTGGCATTACACGTGTATTTTTGAGCATGCCAGTTTGAGCAGTATAAAATTATTGAAAAGTATAACAAAACAACGGGCAGATGGGGAGTGTCTGATGATTGCATATAGCGCCCGAACTTACTGCTCTTTACTATTCTCTCCTCTGCGTGCCCTCGAGTACAAAAGAAACAGAATACAGACGCTGCTATACTGTAGCTCTGCGTTGTACCACGATGCATACTAACGCCCCCCCACCTGGTTCTGACACACAGACGCTGGCGAAGCTGCCTTCTTCGTATCTCACCGTCACTTGATTTTCTTTTTATTCAGTTTTATTGAGTGTTCCTGCCAGTCCCGCATGTTGCTGTATGCTGGATAGAGAAGTGTGTACACTGCTTCTTACAGGAAAAGGCGATGGAAAAAGTGCACTTTTGTTATACTTTTACACCAATATATGTTCCTGTGCTTGAACGACATGGGCAGATGGGGAGTGTCTGATGATTGCATATAGCGCCGAAGTTACTGGTCTTTACCATTCTTTCCTCTGCATGTCCTGTAGTACAAAAGAAAAAGCATACAGCAACATGCGGGACTGGCAGGAACACTCAATAAAACGAAAAGCAAGTGACGGTGAGATACTAAGAAGGCAGCTTCGCCAGTGTTTGTGTGTCACAACCCTTTGGGGTGATTGTGCTAGTATGCATCGTGGTACACTGCAGAGCTATAGCGCTGCCTTTAGTGAAAACAGCCGTGTCAGATGGGGTTGTATGGATTGATTCTGAAGCGACTGAGAGAGTGAAAAGTGAATAAATAAAAAAAAAGCTAACCTTTACAAGGATCATAAACTGCACCGGCTGTTACAGACTGAAATCAAAAGTATGCTTTTATTCTAAAACAGTAAGACAAGAGCAGTTTACTTCTCAAAACGGAGGGGCGCAGGATCGAACCCGCAACCCCTTGATTCCCAAGCAGGGGCTGAGTCTATTGAGCCACGGAGTCAGTTACAGTAAACTGGTGTCAATGTCGCATGTTAAGGCGGCTTTTGTTTCTGCAGTTATATGTTTGAATAAAAGTGCGATTGTGTTATTCTTGTGAAAATGTTTCTTTGCTATTTGGACTTCAGGCTTCATACATTATATAGTTTATGCCTACATTTTGTCATCTACTACTAGAATATAAAAGTTTCTGTTTTAACAATGTGTTGACACAGATTACTGTAGAAACGAACAGACATGAAATGCGTGTGTTCCAAACAACAATCTATTATTTCCACTCTAAAATCCACTTCACTCCCAGATACTCAATCAAGGCCTGAGCTGAGAGAAGTTCGTGCACGCCTCTAAATTGGTGGGGGATGGAATAGCCGGCTTCTCTTTATCAGCACATTTAGAAGACAAAGGACGCTGGAGAGGTGTGAAGGGATTTAAGAAGCAGTTTAAGTGGGACGAATTACGAGTTTTTCAGAGGCTCTGGTAATTCTAGTGTTAATGTTGACTTATTTTTATTTTTTACTGTGTCTTCTATTTTTCTATTCTCCATTTTGTAAAGCACTTTCAGCTACATTTTTTTTGTATGAAAATGTGCTATATAAATAAATGTTGTTGTCTTGGGGGGATTATGGGGGCAGGTGAACGCATGCTAAGAAGGTGCTATCGGATCATCTGCTGTAGCGCTTCTATTGGTCTTTCGTGCTGCACTCCGCCCTCCCTCAATCAGACCGAACAGTCACTTAAAACAAAAAAGGCTTCAACCTGGCTGGGACACTACAATACTTTCGAATTTTACTGCTTTCATATTCTTTACCTTTCTCTGCATGTGTATCGAGCCATCGTTTGTTTGAGCCTTTCGAATTCCACTGCTTTCATAATCTCTTATCTGCCTTTTTTTCTCTCCAATGCTTTTGGGTCTCTTTTCTCCGTGCTGCTCTTTCTTCTTTGCTTAGTTGTTGACGTTTAATCTAGAGCTTATCGTCCTTATATGCTTTATATGTGCTGAGAGCACAGGATCTGTGTGTGCTATGTGCCTTTACATGACCGAGTGTTATTTGATATTGTTTGCGTCTCGCGGGTCTATTTAGTGCCTTCCGAGAAGATCATGTTTCGTCGCCCTGCTTTTTTTTTTTTTTATAATAGAGAGACATTGATGATGATGATGAACAATTTAGGGTGGAATTTGCAAAGTTTTAATACAATTTTATTATATGCACATTTAAGAAATAGTTATACTTTCAATTAAATCACTCTTTAGCAGTGTATTCAAAATCATTTAGTTATACTCTGACATGTCTTTGGTTTACATATTTATATTTAAGCCAAACTGCCAACACAAGCTTTTTCATGCTCAATTTAAGGAAATTCTATTTCAACTTGATTACTTTACAGCTTATATTTACTATTTTCCTCTTAACAAAGTATGGTCTGTACCAGGGGTCTGCAACCTTTTCAACACAAATAGCCATTTTATCCTAAATATTTGACAAAAGATTTACAAAGAGCCGCAATGGGTAGAGAAGGTGGTTTGAGATAAGATTTTTTTAAACGCGATATTGGTATATATGCATTAACACAAAAACAAACCCTCAAGTACATTTAGGAAATAAAGAAAAAAATTTTTATGAGATTCTGACACTGCATTTCCACAGAGTTGTTTGCTGTTCAGTGAGTAGTTGAAAGTCTTCAATTTTAAACAGGATTCCAAGCTCACATCATTAAGTTGACTTCTTACCTTTCATTTGATATCATTCATATTGGAGAAAATCTGCTCACAAAAATAAGTAGACCAGAAAATATCAGAATTTCAAACACTCCTATTTTGAGTTGACAATAATAGTCTGGAAGGCAGTTCCACATTTTGATAATCAGTTGGACAGTTGGAAAGTTCTGTCCATTTGTAATTAATGGCTAAAGTCACCTTTTCTCTTTCCAGGTTTTCAACCTCCACTTGTAAAAGATGTTACTTTTGAAGACTACAAATCTTTGCTTTCATGTCCGTTAGTTGTAGTTCAAACTGAGCTCTGTCAACGTCTAGAAACAGCGAAAAATGCATTTGATTGACAAGAATGAAAGAGTGGACTTCTCATCTCAGAAATCTTTGAAGCGACTAGTAAATGAATCAAGCATTTTTTAAATATTTGCCAGAAAGAACTTGCTATCAATGATACTTCCAGTAGTTTCCTGATGTTTTTTTAAAGTTTTGAAATGAAACAGATTTCCACTTTTCAAGTCTCAAACAAAAGTAGTTTTGTCTGAAGAGGGTAACAAAGCCTTTATTTTTATCTGTCATTACTGGGTGCAATGGATACCAATTTATTGATGTCAATTTCCCTAACAGTCAAAAATTCCAAAACTGCTGCAGAGATATCACCTTGAGTTTGTTTAAGAGATATCAAAGCCACTAATTCTTCATGGAGACCTTGATTGGAAACATACCGTCCCAGAAGGCTAATCGGTATGATTTCCTACACATCATGACTCGTCACATGCCAAAGAATATACAGATGCCAATTTTATTTAACTAATCTGTTGATCTATCAAAATTCTTACTCATCTTAATGATTGTGTCGTGAACAGTATTTTGCGGATAGTGGAGTGTCTTTAATTTTTTAATAATATCTACTTTATTTTTGAAGTCAGAGTAGAGATGTTTGCACTTTTTTTTTTTTTTAACAAGTTCTCCATCTATTTGTGAATGGATTTCTATGCTTTTCAGTCTAATAAGAAACAGCAAAACTTGCTGATTGTTGCATATTTTCTGTCTTCTTTTCTATTCTTCTTTCTTTTATCTCAATGATTTTTTTTTTTTTTTGGCAAATGTGTTTCGCTTTGTTACTAGAGACTGAGATTTAAATTTTTGGTGTTGGATAACTTTTCATTGCAAATTAGACATATTAAAAGACCCAGAGAGTTTTGCACCTTTGTTTTCAATTACTTGGAAGTGTAACAGCGTAAAGGTGACTAATATTACAACATCGTTCGGTTCTGTAGTGATAGTCTTCACCTTCACCCCACCCCCTTCTTGAGTAAAGTTCGTTCAGCTCGGCAGTCATCTGCCCCTCACTCACTACTTTAAATGTGTGCTGAGCGATCACTGCAAAATGTACTCACCACTCCGAACTCAGATTGCTATAATATGTAAATAGGAGAAAATATAATAATGTTTACGAAGACCTGGGAAGGCATGGTGACGATTAATCACAAAAAGTATAAGAATTAGGAATCCCAATAAACATTGAAGCATACATCCAATCTTGAGCACTGAAGAATAATCTTGTCAAAAAGAATAACTTTGAGGAAGATGTAGATGACTCAGTTAAGAGATTAAAACGCAACAGTGGCTCATAACGGATCGCCTGATTCACATATAGCTAAAGAGATATCCTGAAAAATAATTATATTGACCCAAAAATAAATTATACTTATGAAAGTATTATCAAATAATATGTTAAGACATGAAAATTTGAATGCGTCTGTGATTCTGGGAAGACCTGCAGCCACACAGTCAAAGAGCTGCATGTGGCTCGCAAGCCCCAGGTTGCCAAACCCTGGTCTATACTAACAATAATGCACACAGTGCTACAAACACATTGAGAATTTCTCTTGTATAGCAGACAGTATATACAAAGAATGGAGGTTGGCACTGTTGGCTTCCATTTGAAACGGCTCCTGATTAATTTCGAAGTTAAGCCAATCTTAGTATGGATTTCATACTTTTCTCCCCACGTCAGCAATGGTTTTCTTACGGTTTTCCATACATCCCATTGAAAAGAGGAATTTGTCAGCTTAACTGCTAATTGTTAGTGTGCCCAGCACTGACCCTGTCCACGGTAGGTTCCTACTTTACAGGCATTGCTTCCCACCTCAACTACAGCTGCATGCAACCCTTGATTTCCTTATTTGATTAAATAGGAGAAAAAGTGGATAATATAAACTACATGTATATTTAAAGCATTGTTCTTTATAATTTTATTATTTGATACATAAGTCTCTGTGGTGATGTTTATTGCATGATGCAGGATTTAAAATTAAGTCTGAAAAATTGGTAACCAAAAAATGTAGAAAAGAGCCTGATCACATTCATAAAAATATTACGCTAAAAATAAGTTGTGCGAGAACTGTCCAGGATCCTCACAATTATTATCACAATACTAGTGTCATGCAACAATAATGCCAACTTTTTTATATTTTGCAACATATTAAGTATTGTGACTTAATTCTGCAATATTACCTTTCTTTAAAGAACAAAACCTTGAAATCACAATCCTATACGCAAAAATGTCAAATGTCACCTAATCAATGCAACCCTTTTTCTCTGTTCATCCATTCTGATGTAAACCCTTGTGTTTAAAAGGACCGTTAACCAATAATTGAGATGACAATGTTTCACATTTAAATACTGGTTGAAGATATAGAAATGATATGAAATGTGCAAATGATATACAAATGTGCGGTCACATTTCTTGGGGCTATGTACATGTACAGTCTATGAAGTACATGTAGACAGTAAGATGTATATAGACTAACTTGCTGTTTTATCAAAATTTACTATACTTTCACATGCATAAAAAGTAATAAATACTTAATTTTCAATACCTTTAAAATACTGACTTTTTCATTATGGACTCTTGGATAATTAAACTTGTATTAATAACTAGGCAAAACCACCACCACCCCCCCACTACGCACCAACCAATTTGCGTCTGTGCCGCTTGCATTGTAAAGAGGGGTGCTGAACACACCCCAAGGAGACGCGATCGCTCCTCTGACACCCCCTCTTAAACGGTGATACAATGCGAGAAAGGTTTTTTTACATCCTCTTTGCTCGATCAGCTGCTGGCTTGCTGCTGCTGCACCAAGTGATCTGCATTTCATGTGGCACACTTCTGTCATGCCACCTATATCCATATATGCGATCTCTTTTCGCTTTTACCTATTCATCAATATTGTACTGAATTTTGATTCCGTGCTTGGAATTACATCATGACAGTGCAACGTTTAATTGCCCGTGAGTGAATATCGTTTCTTTCTCTCAACAAGAAATGTGTCTGACATAACCACGTACGACTTTTCCAAATCTCTTTGCATAAGCTCTTATCTCCCCATGCATGGTTACATATCTTTGTACAAAGACTCGTCTCGCAGGAAGTGAAAGTGTCTCTGAGACAATCGCGTCTCATCTCCTTCCAAGATTTTTTTTTATAATTGAGAGATGTGTGTGTTTATTTTAAAATGTTGTGTATATATTTTCACTTTGATTTTATTAAATACTCATATTGATACAAGCTGTTTAGACATTTGCAAAAATCATCAATTTTTCAAACCAGATCAATATAATCCAGTTAATATCACCTACTGTATATGCTCATATTAGATCGTCAATGACAAAAAAAAACACTTTACACTAAAAGCATTATTCGTTACCTGCTAAAACTGGTACAAGTACAACTTCCATGTTATTAAACAGCTCCCACAAGTCCATTTCCTGAAAAATAACAGAAAACAGAGGGCCAAAGCATGACATACTGAATTTTACATATGTCCTTAGATACAGTATATTAATGTTTGTTTACTAAAATGAAAAAAAAGCATATACCCTTACTATATAGAAGATGGTAAGATTTGGTGAAGTATATTGAAACTTTTTTTTTTCTTAAGTATATGTCTGACTGATATGTTTAAAGTGTTGTGTTAAGATGAGCCAGCAAAATCACACTGGGAATGAAAGTTTAGGTAGATTTAGGTGAATTAAAATAAAAAATTGACATAAAAACCTATTTACGTTATACATATTATGAAAATAGCTATACATGATTATATATGAAAATATATATTATATAAGATAATATATGGATAACATGTTTTTACATCCTTAAACCTAAAATATGCTAACAGCAGATTAAGCTTTACAATTTAAAATTGGTTATTTAATATCTCTATCTAATAATACACAAAACAATACAGGAATTTAATAGTTTATAGCTACATAGTAGCAAGCTGCCCAGTCATTTCAATTAGTTACTTAACAATGCACAGGTTTCCTCCACTCCCTTAACTGCAATGGTGGATAAAGGCATCATGACATCTCATCTGTATTAAGTGTTTTTATTTGTTTATTGTTTGTTTGTTGTTTTTTTTTGTTTTTTTTTTTACCAAGGAGGGGTTTGTTAGCCAACACTTAACCCCCAACCTGGTGGCACTGAATTCAGGGTCTCCCAGTTTTAACTGCTTTCACTTCAGCTTAGATGTCTAATCTTCCCTTGATTTTAAATAAGAGTTTTCTTCTCCTGGGGCCTTCTCTCCTTCCACACAAGGTGCTTATTTAATGGTGGTGCTTGTTCACCATGTCACAGCTATTTCTTTGTGTTTTTGTGGTATTTAGCAGGTGGTATGCCACTAATCATCCTCCTACATCCTGATGAAGCTGCCGGCTCAGTGAATCAACTGCTTATTTGCATTTCCACTTATTTCCCACTAACCAACATACTGTATCTGTTGACTTTTCCATCATTTGTGGACTTAGAGTAGCTGAGACTCACACAAATTAATAAGGGCTGTATGATTCATTTTTATTAATAAAAATAAAAATTTGCTAACTACATTATTATTACTAATACCTATTATTAAGGGCTACACAACTTTCTTTATATGCAAAATCCAACGTCTGTCTGTCCGTCTGTTTTTCACAAGAGAACCACTTAATGGATTTAGATCAGGTTTTATTCTACTGTATAATTTGCTTGAACATTCCAGTTGATTTTGCGACTTCTCTCATTGCGCTAAGTATCATAGATTGCTTGCGTACCGATTTATTTGCGTGAATCAGAGAGAGCGGCTGCAAGCTAAGGGGGGTGGGTGGTATTGCAGGGGGGTGGTATCCTGAAGTTACAATAAAAAAATCCCAAACTTGCATAATAAAGTTCTTTAATATTTGTATCTTTTTATTTTAAATACACACTGGAAGTTGGGCTGCCACAGTAATTTAGAGAAAAAAACCCAAGCATGCACTGAAAAAGGATGTTTCAGGCAATCATGAGTTTAAATATGACAAACTACTTTCTTAATGACTTCTATGCCCACTTCAATCATGATGACAAGCAGCCCACAATTCAACTGACTAAAGCATTACAATTCATTCTATTTTTGTACTACTGGAACACGTTGACCTCCAGTCCTCAAATAAAAAACAATTAATAGGGATATAGTCAACCATTTTATAGAAAAACTTGAACATGTAGGCACCATGTCATGGGGGGCCATCAATAAGGGCTGTAACGGATGGCAAAGGAATTTGGTAATACTTATGTTTTAGGAGTGTGCGATATGCATCGTCTATGATAATACATTAATTTTTGTTTTAACAATGTGTGAGCTAAAATTATGGCACGTCACCCACTTTGCAAAAAACAATGAAAAACAACTTGATAGTCCACGCATTCACTGTCTTGTGTAACCTAACAGTAAAGACTACTGCACGTGCACAGTCAGTGCATCACAAATTAAGCTAGCGTACCTGCCTAAAAATGAGTTAGCAGATAGCGCCAGTGGAAAAAACACCTTAGCAATCTATGCTGTTTGCTTTAAAAGCAAAATGTGGATCATCCTCACATGCATGGATTTTGGCTTTGAAAAGACTGATCTTGCTTAAAAGACACCAATCTGCAAACTGTGGAGCCCAATAGGTGTCAGGCAGGGAGAAAAATAAAAATCAGAAATGAATCATTACTCCGTTTGGACTAATTATTAATCTTTTAGAACAAATTACGTAATTTGTTTTAACAGATTATTTTTATTTCCATAAGTAGTACATGCCTATCGGGCACTTTTTTCCTTGCAAGCCACCTTGGTTGGAGGTCCTCAATTCCTAAGTGCATTTGCACATATCTCCACCTCCTTACCCTGTTCCATCCTGCTCCTATGGCTGCAGAAGTTGGGGCAGGTGATGACACAAGACAGGAAAGAAATAAAAAATTGCAACAGGTACTGGAGGTGGAAGGAATAATTACTAAAATTCAGTGTTTTGTTTACTCAGTAACCTTTTACTCAATATTATTGCTGTAAACTCTATTGGCATAAAACAATTTGTTCAATTTAATTTAGCAATCTCATAAAAATAATAAAAATAGAATCATACAACAAAGAAACAAATGTAATAATCATTCCCTAACAAGACAAAAGCAAGTATTATCAGCAAACAGGAAAAATCACAAAGAATTCACAATGTTTACAGTACAAATAATAAAATATGGGCAAAAAGACAACCTTGTGATAAAATCTTAATTAAGGGAACGGGATTAGAGATTATTCAATAACAGGTTCTCTGATAGAAACCATGATTTTCCACTATCTACTTGCACTACAGACCCACTGGAATGGGTCCATGTACTAGCTGTACCCATACATGTTAGAGAGGAAACTGGCCATGATTTACTCATGTCTTCATTGTGACATGTCAGGTGGCAGGTTTGTATTTACTGATGTAGTACACAATGAAAGTCTTTGGAACAGGTACCAACTTAAAGAAGTGTGGAACTTTTACATGCTTAAATGAAAGCTTAAATCATCTGTAATTTCAAAAATGTGTCAACGAAAGGTGATGCCAAATCATTTTCTACTTAATATTAAATCTTTTAAGCAGTTATTAAACTAAACTATATGAAAATAAATGGACATCACATTTTGTTTCCTTTACAAATGCAGGAAAACTAAGTGAAATGTTTTTTTTTTATTTATAAACATTTTCTTGGAATGTATTACTGGTTAATCACTCATATGTAATCATGTGCAGAACAAAGGTAAAAATGCATACTTTCTGATAAAGGTTCAATGGTAAAACAAAATTTGCAAACTTTATATTTGTTCATTTTAGTAACACTTAACAGACAGTTGCTTTCTTTTTTTTACCCAAATATATAAAAATTTCACTTAATCTTGCCTTTAATCTTCCACAAAGCTCCATCATGAGTTCAAACAAGAGGTCCAGATTTGCACACTCATTCGAATACTGAGGAAAAAAAACACAGATGGAAGTTATCAACAAAGAGTTTAAGTTACTGCAGTAAAAACATATGTTAAAATATTTTCAATCACAAGTACAATTTGAACACCATGATGTAAAATAGGGATATAGCTTTCTTCTAATGTACTACATTTGAATTATGTTAGGGCAGAAAACTGCCACACAGCTGTTATCCCTACACTTTATTACTTTAGTTAAAATAATATCCCAGTCCCGACAGAAGAACTAGGAAGGCCATTCCTTTTATATTTCTATTTTCAGGAAACATCAGAGCCGGTTCAGCAGTAACCTTCCAATAATATCAAAAAGCGTGATTGCAGCACCCTAGACCAATGGACATATAAAACAGGAACCTGAACCGAGAACAAGGTCAGAAAAGAAAGAATGAGAGAAGGAGAGAATGATTAAAATAAAAGGAAAAGGAAAATGGCAGAATCAGAAGACAGCTAGTGCTAAGATGAGAAAGGAGGGAAGCGGTCAGGTAAGTGAGCCCCGCACAGTAAGTGTGTGACTAACACTTGAGGATGCAGAGAATTTCACCCGACTGAGCTGTGTCATTATATTTCCCTCTACTTACCCTTTACCTATTTTCTTCAGGGATAAGTGTACTCCTCAAGTTCGTTACCGGTTTGGTCTACTGCCGCACCTTGAGACTAACACTCACATACATTAATATACACATACACACAGACTTTAACCACAAAAGTACCAAATGAAGGATGTATATACATGCAATTTATTCTCTAGCACTTTAACCCACACAAGTACCATATGAATAACACATGGAGTACTAGGGAAATGTAGACTGCAAGAGGCTTACTTATACACATGAGCAATGTGCGATGTCTTAAATATACTGTATCTCAGACCTAATTACCACCTTTGGTCTCCAAGAATATATTCAAACATACAAAGGCTCAACATCCCTGGCTGTAGGCGATACATCAACCAGCGAATGTTTTACTTTAACGCACTGTTCATTATTAGACAGTGCTCTACGTTCTCAGCTCGAAAAACCTTGCAGCTTGGATCATATGGCACTTCCTCACTGCTCCAGGTGCTCTAATAAATTTACCTTTTCAATTCAATCACTCTAGAAATGAAGAAAAATATATAGAAAAGTAAAAGCAATGTGGTGTGGTATTTAATAAAGAGCAATAATACTAATATAGAGCAGCATAAAAGAAAATGTGGATAGCAAAATCTAGAGATACATAATCTTTAGAAAAAGGCATACAAAAAGTTAAAGATGTAAGATGAAAGTTTCAGGGTGGCACTGATCTAGCAATAGAAGTTGTTCATGAGATGCTTTAGCCGACGATCAGATAAAAACAGTCATATGTCGATACTCTGTCCTCTTCTGATGTCTCTCATAGGTATATTATAATATTCAACTGGAGTTTCCCCAAATAAAGGTTTTTGATGTTTTAAGAATCTCCTGTCCCCAAACTGTAAACTAGTTCGGCCATTTCTGGTCCAACAGCATCTCCTTCTGTTCTGTTGGTCTACACTCCAAGTGGAAAAGAGCAAGGCCCGGCGTGGCATCCCATAGATACTGAAAGACTGGTGTTAGGGACCCGAGCATGATTAAGGGTGACATAACTTTCAGCAGGAGTCGCTACTCTCTGAGTAGACCAGGAAAAGTTGAGTAGCAAAGGCGTGGCTTTAGAGAGAATCACTTAGTCTTTATCATAATGGATTTAAAGATTATTCCTGCGCAATTTTAGCCTTATTTTAAGGATTATTTATTGCCTTTTAACCTCTGCAAAGACACATTTTTAGAGATTTATTATTTACTTATTCATGTATAAAAATGCTCTGCTCTTTAATTTGGAACAACTTTTTGAATAAAAGTACTATATGGACTTTTCACCAACCCTTGCTGTTGTGTGTCATTATTGCACGTCTGATCCCTGTCATGACTAAATCAACAGTTCCAGGAAGAATTAACATTGTTAAGATGAATACCCTTCCTAAGCTTATCTTTTTATTACAAAACATTCGATATACATCAATAAATTGTTTTTTAAGAAATTAGATTCAACCATAACCTCATTTATTTGGAATTCAAAAAAATCCACGTATCAAAGAGCGACCCTACAAAGGCAGAAGGTGGCATGGCTCTACCTAACTTTCAATTTTATTACTGGGCAGCACACATACAAACTATAAAAACCTGGACATGGACACAAATAGATGAACATACACAGGCTTGGTCTGCAATAGAAATTAAATCCTGCAGTACTTCTTTATATTCATTGCTTTGTGCCCCAATAAATGCAAATTATTGCCAATATTTGAACAACCCAATTGTGCTTCACTCACTCAGAATATGGAACCAATGTAGGATGTATTTTAAGATAGAAAAGCTTTTATCTGTGGCACCTCTGAATGAGAACCACCTTTTTTCATCCTCACAAACATGTAGTTTTTAATATCTGAAAAACATTTGGAATTAAATCACTTAGAGACCTGTACATAGACAACGTCTTTGCATCCTAAGAACAATTACATTTCAAATTTAATTTTCCAGTAACACATTTCTTTCAATACCTTCAAATTAGAAACTTTGTTAAACAGAACCTGCCCAATTTTCCTCACCTCCAACCTCCCTCTATGCAGGAAAAAATATTGCTCAGTTTCGAGGTCAACCTTTCAAAGATCCAAGAGGACAGTGGGAAAAGGATCTCTCACTCAACATCTCAGAAAAGGAGTGGAAGGTAGCAATGCATAGAATTCACTTGAGCTCCATATGTGCAAAGCATACAATTATTAAACTCAAAACTATATATTGCGCACATCTGTCTCGTTTAAAATTGTCCAAAATGTTTCTAGGGCAAGATCCAACCTGCGAACATTACAATCAAATTCTAGCCTCACTGGGTCACGTTTTGGGCCTGTGCCAAATTAACATCATTCTGGACCAAAATCTTTAAATGCCTTTCAGACAGCCTTGGTGTCACAATCCCTCCTAATCCATTAATAGCTGTGTTTGTTGTACTCCCAGATGGGCTTAAAGTGGAAAAGGACAAATAAACTGTAATTGCCTTTACTACACTAATGGCACATAGACTTATCTTGCTCAACTGGAAGAATCCTAACTTTCCTGTTTCAAGTCAGTGGGTAACTGATGTCATATACTATTTGAAATTGGAAAAAATCTAATTCTCACTTAGAGGATCTGTGCAGAACTTTTCAAAACCTGGCAGGATCTAATCAATAACATTTTAGAATAAGCTTTTAAAGCAATGAGGAAGCAGATTCTCTCCCCACTTCTTTTTCTTTTCCATTTATCTTTATTCACTTATTAATTAATCTATTTAGTTATTTTTACTACCTTTAAGTTTTACTCTGCTGGCCATGCTCTCTTTCTCAGGGGTGGGGGTTGATTAGTTTTCTATCTTATTTTTGTAAAAATTGATCTATTTGTATAGAATGTTGTGTGATTACAATACAATCAATTAAAAAAAAAAAAAAAGATCAGTCTCAATGTTACTGCTTTATTTAATTCAATTTCTCCACAATTTCCCTGTTGATATCTATCAAATATGCTTGTTCCTCTTTTGTACTATGACAGAGAATGTTCGAATTTGCAATTTAAGAAAATTTCTTGTAGTTTCTGCTTTGACAGCATAATCATATGCTATATACTCAAGTGCTTTCATTTCAGCTTTCCCTTGAATGCTCTTCCTTTCATCCATTCAAGTTCATCCCTGAGGTTCTTCCCCCAAGTTAATCAATCCTCTGTCATTCCCTTAGTTTTTTTTCTGTTCATCACTGTACATGTACTTCAACTAAATCCTGTCACTGACATAAAAAGCTCCCCTAACAGCCCTGATGTAATCAATGATGATTCTCTGTGCAACCTTTAAACGTTCCTTCAGAGTCTCCATTACTAACTCCTTATCCACAGAGAACACCCTTCTCTGCTGTTGCCTGGCCAAGAATATCCCTCAACTTTCTGAACTCTGCTTTGGAACCCATAGTCCCATTCAACGTAGCATGTAGTAGTGCTGGGCGGTACACCGGTTCATACCGAAAACCATTTATTTTTGTTATGACATGGACTTTTCTTATACTGCAACACCGGTTTAAATTTCCTAAACAACGTTCGGAACGTGGCGCAGCAGGAAACTTTAAGGGGGGACCTTTTTCACTGCTACACAAGCATGCAATGGAGTACATGCGTTAGTGGAGGTATTGCACGGGACCCCTTTTCACTGCTACACCGCTAAACACGTATGCAACAGAGTACATGCGGTAGTGGAGGTATTGTGCGGTGAAAATGGACAGAGAACATTCCGAAACTCAAGCTGTAGCAGACAAAGTTGAATATGATGACAAAGAAGAACTTTGCGGAAAAAAAGGAGTCATGTTCGTCGCCTGGAGATACTTTGGTTTTAAAAGGTTGGATGTGGACCATTATGTTCAAATCTGTTTATATATGAATACTGTTTCTATACTACTGGATAATACTGCAAGCCAAGTTGTACTTGTTTAATTTTTTTTTCAATACTGTGTAATGTATCTGGGTACTGTGTAATAGTGTGATGACCTGTTAACTTTATTCTCGTCATTTCCACTTTAATCTCGACGCTTATGATGGGAATAAAGTCAACATGTCAGGATACAGGAGGTGAAAGCATTAATGCTCTTTCACATTTGGGCATATTTTCTATCCAGCAGTGTTGACAAAATTGACATAAATGGGTAATAATTTAACAACAACCAGTGATTTTAACAAAGTCCTCTTGGCATGTAGGACTGTCTTTGAATAGCCAGTAGAGGGTGTAAAGGGTATGATCCAATTTCCATCCGCTCAATCTACATTTATTGCAAAATGCACTGCAGGGAACTTAAATTCCACAGGATCTTACATTGATCAATATATGGTTCACATTACACAAAAGCACTGGCTGCAAGAAGTCAAACACTCTCAAGTTAATGCTGGGCCCATCCATGAGTAATTGGACAACATTTTTTAGTCCAGCTTCTGTTACTGTGTTGCGTAATTTTTACTTCTTCATAATGGTCCGAGCAGTTGAATGTCCCCATAAACTCTGCACTTACATACCTAGTTTTCACATCTCCGCCATTCCAAAAACTCACATGCATATTCGTCTGCTTGAGCCGAGTGAGTAAGGGTTTCATCAATATGAAGGACATTCCCAGCTTCTTGACACACTTCTCTGACAAGCAATGATTTACTATAAGGTGCAATAACAAATGTAATAAAAATATGCACATTTTATTTCACTACATGAAACCTTAGTTGGGATTTCAGTAACTGCAAATAAATTACTTTCATCAGACAGTATGTCATTGTTGGATTTCTTTGTTTGCCTAGCTAGTTTAATGCATAAGGGAATTGTACTAACACTTGCTGTGCTAGCTAAAGAGGAATTGAACAGGTGTCAATTCCAATCATTTTTCTTGCCGTTTCCTCATTGTTAATATACTTTTCACCTTTTGAGTGACTTGCTAATGCAGCTTCACCCATATTCTTCATGTCAAACATTTTCCCCACATAATTTTCATTTTGCATGTCCAGAATCTTCACCCTTATGGAGCCATAGCTTGCATTTTTCATTTGTTAACCAGAGATTACTGAACACGGATTTATCTGGCATTTTGGCACGTGTGTTACGGCTAAGTACACTATTGTCGCAAGATCTCATAACAGTAATAAACATGATGCGCTTTTCAAGATTTTGATAAGTTACAAAATTATATAATATAGACCTTATTTTCTGTGTATTAAAGAAAACCTCCATGACGTTTCCAAAACCTAATGGTCCTCTGGTAATTTTTCAAAGCTTTCCCAAGTCAGGAAAAATACATTTAATTTTCCATAACTGTTCCAGCATTTCCATGACAGAGGGAACCCTGTTTACTGCATTGTACAAGGTATTAGGGAGAGAATGATATCATCATAAGTTCCAAAGTAGAAAAGATCATGGTGAGTACCAGCAAGAAACTCATTCTAGTATTAGCATAATAAACCACCCTGTGAAGAGATGGTCACCAAAAAGAGGTCCAATATGTCCCTTCTCACAGCTCTAATCTCACAGCTCAACTCCCTGAACATGGTCATTCATGTTACTCACACTCTGAAACTCTCCCTATAACAGTAAATATCATTCGGTGTAAGCTGTCATGTAAAGACACATTATCTTTTTTCCTTTAAAAATAAATATTACTTGATCTGTGTTACTTGTCCTTTTATACTTTCTTTAAAAATTACTCAACTGACCACTGTGCTGTTATAAACGATTCATTCTCTTTTCTGGCCTTGCAATGCATGCCTCCTAAAGTGCATATCCCCAATGCTGATTATGAAAGAATAATTTAAAACTACAAGCAAAAAAACACTAACTTTCTGAACTTGCTTAGTAACATACTGCAGAAGCTGCTCAGATACTTTCTGAAAACAGACATGATGGTCTTAAGTAGTGGCTTGGCCTTTTATTTTCTCTTTTCAAGGAAACACTCCTATCTAAAAACAGTTCTCTGGTACACAAACCAAGCATCAATACTATTGATATAAGAAATTATTACAAATTTCCTACAGGCAGTTTTCAGGTATTGCATATGCTTTTACTGTACTGTTCCTTCATTTTTACACATATCAAAGCAACAATAACAATTTTTTTTTTTTTTTTTTAAATACTTCAAAATTAAGTCTTCTACATCTGGATATCTACTGTCTGTTTTGCATTTCAGAGTGTTACTATCATATCATATTACATTAGCATGGCAAAATGTTTAATAATTTTAAGCATTATCAAACAAAAAATTTAATTATCAAAACATTTAATTACCTTTTCAGAACTTTGAACCTGCCATTTGTAAAAAATCGATTTTTTACAATATTTAGTCAATAATGTTTGAAAACAAGATGGTGTGTCAGCAGGATCCAACAACCATGCAGCAATAAAAGGATCATAAATTCTCCAACTTACAACTGAAAAGAAATACGTTTATTTCCTTATTTAAATTTATAAGCAACAAAAGAAAAAATATTTTTCACATTACAAAACTGACATTTTTAGAAAAGTTTTCAATTAGGGAAAAGAAAAGAGAGTAGGTTGTTCAAATTTGAAAAATAAAATTTCTTCTAAAGCTGGGTATTTACGATACAAAGTAAAATACTGCAAGTATACTGTAGGAATGTATCAGTTATATAAAACCAGACATTTCAGACATTGATCAAATTCTGCAAAACAATTTTAATCATAAATTAAATAGCATAGATAATAAAAACATCTTGCCTTGTTTCCAGTTGATTTCTTCTATATGGTAGCAAAGAAGTGTACGAAGGAAACTCTTTGCATCAAAGCAAATGAGAGGCTGGTTAGTTTTAGTTAAGTGTAGTAGGATCTTTCTGCAAAATAAAAATTATTATTTCTTTTGGATTCTACCAGCAACAGACACTGGATCCCACTGAAATTACAGTACTTTCCAGTAACCATGAAGGTATTGTTAGGTACATCAGCAACACAAACTCGTTTGAACATCTGATCACTGTCCTTAAAAGCAGTGTTTATTATCTCTAGGATGTCTAGAATGTAAACAAGTTTTTAATTTTTAATTGTTTAAAATAATAAAATACAATGCATGCACTACAGCTCATCACATTGTCAGATGTAAAATTTAAATGAGATATCTGTACATTGTCACACACGCGCGCATGGGAGGCAGCTAAAGGGCTCGAGTGAAGGCAGTTCTGAGCCATACCGGGATGTGGCAGAGTGCACTAACTCTCTTTCTCACTTCCCTGTAGACCTAACCCGGAGGTTCCACCTGTCTCTCTGGACGTCACTTCTGGGACCGAGCCAATGGAGACAGACCTTGCCAGCTCCCGCCCCCCTGATGTCACATCCGGGACTAATCCAATGAAAGATGAACACGTGCCCAATCCTTATGACCTCACTTCCTGCCTCCCCCTTTAAAAGCCTTCCCTTTTCCCTTCTCTGACAGTCTTGTTTTGGACTCTGTTGTAAGCACTTCTGTGCTGTATTTGGAAAAAGAAAATGACTTTGCAGCCAGGATACCTAATTACATGGGTGGCTGCCCCAAACCTTTTTCTGTCTTTGTCTCGTTTTGTGACAGTGGCGTAGTCGGCAGGATGGAGAAGTCCCAGAAGAGAAGGGGACAGGACCTGCAAAACACCCAGGTGGGAGCGTATCGGGCCGAGTATTCAGGCGGGGAGGGTGCCCCGTGGTTCGGCGAGACCCGGTGCGGGCTCCGCTCCCAGCACGCAGAACTAGGCCATCTAGAGAGGCCAGGGAGTGTGCGGGTGGGGCTCACCGAATTGGGCTGCCCTGGAGGGGGGAGACGAGAGGGACTCAGTATGCTCTCTTGGGGGAGAGTGCCTGCCCCCCAGTGAAACCACAGCCCCATTTACCACCTAGGGGTGCCCCAGACTGGCAGGTGAGTAAAATAACAAAGTGGAGGTTGGACCCTGAGAGGCCGACCAGTAAACAAGCCTGGTCCTTATGGGCAAAAGTATGGCAGTGGCTACGCCCTTGGAAAACAAGCCCTACCAGGTAATTGAGCAGGTAGCTTGCTATCTGCTCCTGAAAGCACTTCCCCAGGGCTTCACCCAGCCGGTCTGGGGCGCAGTTTACTTAACATGTCAGGGCTCATAGAGCTTTGGAAACACAGAGGGCGGCCTCACACTCTGGGAGAGCAGAACCGCCCTTCTGTCAAACTCAGCCGGGTATGTCCCAAGACCTAGCCCCTCCCTGTACAACCCGAGCTTGTATCGGGTCCGCGCGCGCGCGCGCAAACCGCTTGGAGGCGAGGAGGAATGCAGGTGGAGGGGGAGGAGGGCTTGGTGTGCTCTGACAAACCCGTTGACGGTCCCGCATACAGACGTGGTGATCGTTAACGGTTTAAAACTTCCGCTCTGCTCGATTCCGCAGCAACATTTCCATTGTTGCCCGCCGCTTTGTGCTACCGCGACAATGGCTAAAATTCAAGACCAGTATAACCTGTGTCCACGGGAAACCCGCTGGTACAGGACCGCCGCTGTGTCATTAGCTACGGAGGGTCAGTCCAGAAAGTAACCGTGGCAATCCTTCCTGATCCTCCACACCCGGTGATACTGGGGCGGAGCTGGTCTGAAATTAAAAGCGGTGAGACACATACCACTCCCGGGTTAAGTTGGGCCTCGTTATGGACGGAGATGAACCGTCTCAAGCTGCCTCCACGCCGTGTAATCAGCCGGCAGAGAGAGGAAGCAGCCGCCCTGGCTGACGGGCAACTCCCGGCCGCCGCAGGCTGACACGCCATCCACCAACGCCGGCGGAGCGGGAGGAAACCACGCCCATTGAGGTCGGCGCTGACCCTCTCTCCGTGTTGCGGTTTCAATTTAAAAGACGCCGCTTCTTTCAAAGGGAGCAATGGAATGACGACTCCCTGAAGTTTGTAAAAAATGCAGTGGTCCTTGTCAATGGCCAGCGCACTAGTCAGTCGATGCCACAGGGCCCCTACTTTGTGCTAGATAATGACCTCCTTTACCGTAGCAATGCATGACGGGCAGGAGACGAGGCTGCTGCTAGTGCCGCGTACCTTCCGCGGCAGGTCTGCGAGCTAGCACACGCCCACCTCCTAGGTGGCCACCTGGGCACCGAAAAACTCTGGAGCGGATCAAGCTCCGTTTTACTGGCCAGGAATTAATGAGGAGGTTCGCCGCTTTGGCGCTTCCTGCCCGGAGTGTCAACTGCGACAGATTCCTAGGAGGGACCGTGCTCCTCTTGTTCCTATTCCATTGATTGACGTTCCTTCCACAGAATCGGGTCGACCTGGTGGGACCTCTAGAGCCCTCAGCCCGAGGACACAAGTACATTTTAGTCCTCGTGGATTATGCTACACGATACCCGAAGCTGTTCCGTTGCGCTCAGCTACCTCTAAAGCCATCGCGGGAATTACTAGGGTATTCGGCGTGGGGATCCCCAAAGAAGTCTTGACAGACCAGGGGACCCCTTCACCTCGGAGACGTTCAAGGAGACTGCCAGATTACTGAAAATAAAGCATTTAAAACCTCGTGTATCATCCTCAAACCGACGGATTAGTAGAGAGGTTTAATCAAACTCTCAAGCAAATGCTGCGTAAGGTGGTCAGCGAGGATGGAAGGAACTGGGATCAGCTCCTCCCCTCGTCCTTTTGCCTATCGGAAGTCCCACAAGCCTCCACGGGTTCTCCCCTTTGAACTACTGTATGGGCGACAACCTCGGGCATATTGATATTTTGAAAGAAGGCTGGGAAGAGGAGGCTCTTCCCTCCACAAACATACTGGAGTATATCGCGCAGTTACGCGATAGATTTGGAAAGATTCGCCTGTCCTTAAAAGTCACATGGAGGAGGCTCAAGCAGCACAGGCCGGTACTACAACCGCGCACGCCTCTTCGGGAGTTCCGCCCGGAGATCGGGTCATGGTCCTAGTGCCTACCTCCCACTCTAAGTTGCTTGCCCACTGGCAGGGCCCCTACGGTTAAGGAGAGGAAGGGACTGGTCGACTATTTGGTGAGTCAACCCAATCGTCGGCCAAAGGAGCGGTTTATCATGTGAACCTGCTGAAACCGTGGAAGGACAGGGACCCGATCCCTCCTCCGCCAGCCCGCCACTCTTCGCTCACACACACGACCTTAACTTTGGCACAGACTTGAGACCCAGGCAACGGCAGGAGCTGGAAACAGTTATCCGGACCGCTCGAGAGGTAGTCAGTGAACACCCGGAAGGACCTCTCTGATTGAGCACAACATTGTGACAGAGCCCGGGTTGTTGTCCGAGAACGCCTGCACCGCCTTCCCGAGGCAAAAAAGGCTGAAGTGGAGCTTGAGATCAAGCGCATGCTGGAACTAGGTGTGATTGAGGAAAGTTATAGTCCCTGGTCCAGCCCCATTGTGCTCGTCGGTAAGCCTGACGGGAGTTGGAGGTTCTGCAATGACTTCCGCCGGCTTAACCAGGTCTCCCAATTTGATGCCTATCCAATGCCACGCGTGGGCGACCTCCTCGAGAGGCTTGGACAGGCTCAATACCTGACCACACTTGACATGACAAAGGGTACTGGCAGGTTCCTTTAACGGACTCCGAAGGAAAAACCGCGTTTAGTACCCTAGCGGACACTGGCAGTATCGTGTCCTTCCATTTGGGTTACACGGGCTCCAGCAACCTTTCAGCGTCTGGTGGACAGAGTGCTTCGGCCTCATAACTCATACAGTGCTGCCTACCTAGATGACGTGGTCATCTATTCCAGCACATGGAAGGAACACCTACAGCATGTCCAAGCGGTATTACGGACACTTGGTGAGGCGGGCTCGGATTAATCCCAAGAAATGTTTCTTTGGATTAAGCGAGGCCAAATATTTAGGCTACCTGGTGGGTGGGGTACCGTAAGGCCACAGTGCTCCAAAATTGATGCCATTCTGAAATGGCCCGTCCATGAACCAAGCGGCAGGTCCAAGCCTTTCGGTTAGCGGGTACTACCGCCGGTTTGTACCCGGTTTTGGAGAAAGCGCGCCTTGACTGATTTAACAAAGAAGAGGGCCCGAACATTGTGGTATGGACTGCAAAACAGACTGCATTTGGTGACTTGAAGAAGGCCCTTACGTCCGCACCTATTTTGATGGCACCTAACTTTTCTTTGCCTTTCATCCTCCAGACGGACGCCGGACACAGGCCTGGGAGCCGTGCTGAGCCAAAGTGTCGATGGTGTCAACACCCGTCATGTTCCTGAGCCGGAAACTGTTGGACCGGGAGACCAGGTATGCAGCGGTGGAGAGGGAGGCTCTGGCGATTAAATGGGCGATCACTCAGCTGAGGTACTACCTGTTGGGCCGTGAGTTCACCCTTGTCACGGACCATGCACCTCTACAGTGGATGGCCCTGCACAAGGAGTCGAATCCGCGGGTCACCTCGGGGGTTTCTTGACCTGCAGCCGCATAAGTTTTCGCCGCTCATCGCCGGGTGCTCTCCATGCCAACGCTGATGCTCTCTCGGGTTCACGACCTCTCGGTTAGGTCGCCCGACCCGACGGGTCTGGGCTGAGGGGGGGGCCTTGTCACACACGCGCGCATGGGAGGCAGCTAAAGGGCTCGAGTGAAGGCAGTTCTGAGCCATACCGGGATGTGGCAGAGTGCACTAACTCTCTTTCTCACTTCCCTGTAGACCTAACCCGGGAGGTTCCACCTGTCTCTCTGGACGTCACTTCTGGGACCGAGCCAATGGAGACAGACCTTGCCAGCTCCGCCCCCCTGATGTCACATCCGGGACTAATCCAATGAAAGATGAACACGTGCCCAATCCTTATGACCTCACTTCCTGCCTCCCCCTTTAAAAGCCTTCCCTTTTCCCTTCTCTGACAGTCTTGTTTTGGACTCTGTTGTAAGCACTTCTGTGCTGTATTTGGAAAAAGAAAACGACTTTGCAGCCAGGATACCTAATTACATGGGTGGCTGCCCCAAACCTTTTTCTGTCTTTGTCTCGTTTTGTGACAACATTTAAAACCATTAAGAGTAATCCTTGCCTTGCCTTTATTGGGTATACCTGCCAAAAATGTAAAAATTTGGAAGACCTGATTTACTCCTTCATAACTATTGTATACAAATGTACAAATACTTTACTGTGAATAGACATTTACTTGCTTTGTATGATGCAAACAAACCAGGAAACGTATAGACCATGGGTGGGCAATGTCAGTCCTGGAGAACCGCAGTGGCTATAGGTTTTCATTCTAACCCAATTGCTTAATTAGAAACCAATCTTTGCCAATCTCAGACGTTATTTAATTATATGATTTGTTAGTCTGCAATGTAAGATTCTTACATTGTAGATTTTTTTCCTTTCCAAGCATATCATTCAAATTATTTGAAGCTTAAAACAGATATTTTTCGGTCTGTCACATTTTCTAATGTGTGTTTTATTAAATCATAAACAGTGCATGATGAACACAAACAGAAGCCGCTGCAGCTCTCCAGGACCGACACTGACCACCTCTGGCATAGACCATTATCATTTAAAATTCCGTTTCTCTCACTTGAAAATTTCTCTCTCCTTTCTCTGTAGAAGCTTCAGTAAAGGAGTAAAAAGTTATGGGAAGAATTTGGTGAATACAAGCATGTGTGCTATAGGTGTATTTTTTGGGATCTTTAGCTTGAAATGGTTAGCCATTTTTTGCAGATGCTTACAGACATCTTAACTAAAATTGCACATTAAAGCACTTTTATCAATATCATCCTCTTAAGTAATTACTTTGGACAAAAGATTTGATGAAATATTGATCCAGAACAAATATTAGAATATGAGGAAAAAAAAAATAAAGGTTTGGTATCAATTTCTAAATGAATTTAATAGTTTAAAACTATTAATTGATCAACAATTATTAATTTTGTAAGCTTCCAAGAGTGCATACTGCATATGATATAGGGGTAAGGAAGAAAAAAACAACAATAAAAATACCAATATATCTTATGTCAATGTATCATCGATATAGCCTGGACAGTTACCAGAAGTTATTTTGTGTATTATCCCTGAACAGATTTATTTAAAGTATATTTTGTTATGTGCATAGGGGCAGCTTAAGGCCTTTGGTGATTGTAATTACACTAACCTCCAGGGATTGGCACTGTGTTCTAATGCCAGTTCTTTTCCTTCCTCTGTAGACCAAATGACTGACAGCTGTAACTAGAGCAGTTTCTTGCTATATGTGAACTATGCAGATGCATAGGGCCCTCACAAGGTGCTAGTTTAGCCTCAATATTTGGGGAGTATTAACATTATCTGTCTGTTTGTAGCCAGCTAAGCCCCACCATGTGTTTAATGAAGCACTTATATGCTTAAAAATTAAATACAGAATATAAACAAATCACAGCTGTAATGATAGAGAAGCTTTGGCTTGTGTTACTAGGGTAATCAATACAATATCAACAATTATCACTAGGCTGTTATGTCACACAATGAGGGATATCTACCAACAGGTATGATGGGATGACTCACTAACAGCCGCACATCACATGATAAAGAAAATTACAGCAGCCCAAGCCACATTGATAGATAGACATCAAAAAGAGCTTAACCCTCTGATGCCGAAAAACGTAAGATGAAGGTAAAGCATTTTTTAACCATATTGCACTGTATCATAGGTGTAAAGTGACAAAGTAAAACTATTCTTAAGTAGATATTTCATGTAGGCTAACTGTATCTTTGAATATTTTGTTTGAGACTTAACTGTAACTCACTACATTTCAATGGGGAAAAAAGTCTGCGCTGCTAACAAACTTCTGCGTCCAAAAACAGGAGAATCTAAGTCAGATAATTTTATAAAATTATTTGCACATATATGCAAAACTGAGGGATTATACTAATATTTTTGCATTTTATGTCTGATTTCTTTGTATACAAAACATTACGCCTGTGAGAGAGAGAAGCAAAAGGAACAGCTCAGGCGGCAACTGTGGTTATTTAAACAGTGAAGATATAGTTAAACCAATGTCAAGCAACACTGGACTTATTAATGAGATAGAAGATATAAGTAAGTCAGAAAATATGCCCCATAAAAGTGGTTGGCGTAAAATAGCCTTGGTGAATGCATTACCTTTTGAGCCAGCAATTAAAAAACACTAGATAAAAGAATTCAAAATTCTCCTTCCGATCTTAGAAAAACACATAGAGGTAAGCGTGCTCACATGAACTTTTGTTTGACCTGCTGCAGACATTCAGGCTGCATTTCCAGTTCTACCTGAATGACCTCTAGTTATGAAAAAGGTAGATATGTTTAAAGTGACCCACAATTTTCCTGCAGATAGTAACTTCATCAGTAATTTTGTTCTAAATTTAACATGATGCTACAATCAGCTTCTGTTATAATGAAGCCTGCTTTAACCATCTTTAATGTTATGTTGTGATTTTTCAGGTTAGATTTGCTGAAAACCTATATTGAATTCTCACTTTTCTTTCCTTTTCTTCCTAATAATCAAAGAAGTATTTTGTGCCAGTCTTAGCTCAGTATTGAAATTGTGTATTGGATCTGTGGCATCTCTAATTTTTACAAGTTACATTTGAAATCGCGTCTGAAACTTATCTGTTCAAAAACAGAAACTTGTCACACTACTCTTATGGACCCTGGTCAATTTAATTTGTTTTCCCTCTATTCTGCTGTAGTACTCCATGCCACTGTGACACTGCCATGCTAGAATGGAACAATGTGTTTAGAAACCTTATTATTAATATTATACTTTGTCAGTAACTATCTTATTTTACTTTAACAATAAGTTGATATGGTTGGGACTTTAACACTGTACGAAACTGTAGATTGTCCAAAAGGAAGAGGAAGGCGAGTTGGACTAGGTCAATAAAACTAACTGATTAAACCTCTGGAGATTCCTTTATTTCTGCAGGAATATTGACTGCTTTATTTCTTGTTTATCTTGAGGTAGTATTGTTACCATATTAAATTACTACATTTGTGTACCTTCCAATGGCATGAATTCAGTAAAGATTACTAAATAAAAAATAAGCTAAACTGAACTAATTCTAAGTACTATTTTAGCAAGTTAATGTTATATTAATCTATGTTAAAACATTTGGCTTTACATTTCTATATAAAACACATAGTTAAATAAATAATAGCTTTTACCTTAATCCCAAACAAGACAAAATGTAAATGAAATATTCCAACTTATTTTTTTGTAGGGTTTTTTTCTGTCCGTTTTGCCTTGCAGTCGACACGGCATAGGGGCAAACACTTTCAAACTGTAAAGTATCATAACTCGTAACCTGAGCCTTATTAATGTTTATTAGAATACACTATAGAAGAGCAATTTAACTTTAAACACAGAACATAACTGAAGTTTAACATGAAAAAGGTAAGACCGCAATGACATATAGAAAAAGATATTAAACACATGCACACACAAAAAAAGATTTAAATAGTTTTTTTCTAATTTTTTTTTGATTTGTTGTTTTCTTCAAATATTCACAAAAACTTTTAAAATACATGTTTTAGATTGGAATTTTTTTTGCTATGCAAATGAATTATACTGAACTCTACCTTGCTAACTCAGTAGCTGCTCAAGCTGGAATAGATGCAGCTACAATAGAGACTAGTCATAAGTTTCTGAGAAGTTTTATTAACATCATCATAGGGACCTTACAATCTTCAAACTATACTTTATATCATATACAGTTTTAAAATGAAAGTTATACATATATCATTATTGCTATTCCTTGCAGAATACCATGTTTGAAATATAGCATTTAATTTAATTGACCATGGAAAATACTCTTCTTGGACATGACAGGGTAAATAACATATAGAAAATTAAGGCAGTTTTGTGTACTCCTTACACTGCTTACATTATTTTTTATCAATTTTACTTGCTCTATATTCACACTTTAACTTTTCCTATGTAAAGGTCACTCAGAAAGGTCACTGGTTTACGAACAAAATGTCAACTTAATACATACTTTTAGGATAACTCTAAATGATTTGGATTTTCCCCCAGTTCCAACTCAATTTGTTGATTAAATCACTCAAAGAGAAAAATCTAAATATGACTGAAAATTACTTTTAATAGCAAGTCAAAAATTACACCATTGCTGAATACCTGCAGTTTTTGGAGGCTGTATCAACAAGTATGTATTTTTCCATTTAAACAAGATTTTCAGTGTTAAATTGACTCTACACTTGACTAAAAAGAATACAAATCTGTCATATATTGTAATTACAATTTTTAAGGTAGTACAACCCAGTTGTTTGATATTTTTAACAGAAAATTATTTAAAGCATAACAAAATATAAACTTAAATTAGGAAATGCACCAATTTTCAGTGGGGTCCAAGTCATTTTACCCTTGTCCATCAGTTTATAACTCATTTTTGCAAATACTTGCATTGAAATGCCATTGGATATTAAACTAGTGTATGAAGAATATTAATACTTTATCATTTAATCTCTGTCTTTAAAGATTTTTCTACATTATATAATTAAAACAATAATATTTTTTTTCAATCAGAAAATAAAAATACATAAATACATATCTGACCACATTAGATACTACCTAATAAAATGGGAATTTTCCTCTTCTTGTTCAAGCAATATTTGTTTTGGAAGAAACTTCAAATAAAGGTAACTGCTGTCAGATTGTAAGCAGTCAGATAAAGCACTAGCTTCTGTATTAGAACCATCACAATTCTTCAGTAAAACAAGTACTCCATTGACTACTGGAGGAAAGGTCTGCACACAAAAAAAAAAAAAGATCTATATACAACTTGCAATAGTGAATATAATCATCACAAATTATAACCTGCAACTGAACTGTATATTTCAAAGACTACAACACAACATACTACTATGGTGTGCATCTATAAATATTATTCAAATTACTAATTAATTTCTGGCTACATTTGTTTTCCCTTCCTTGCTGAACATTCACATTTTGAATTAAATTCCGATTATATGTTTGCAAAGGACAGTAAATATTTAATTGCAGCTTTACCTTTAATATCTATGCCAAAATAAACATACTTGCTAAATGGCTAAACTGTCACTACTAAATACTATTTATCACAGAGGCTTATGCTTTAATTTCATAACAATTATTATTAATCATTATTATTCAATCTGTCATTTACATTAATTATCCTTAATTACCCACTCAGATTTGTATGAATTAATTTATTTTGATTAAGTTTAAACAAAGATTTCTGGAATTGTTCCTGACACTAATACTGACATTTCATAGAAATGTAAATCCTAACTCCAAGTCAGAGAAATACAACAGTTGAGGGATACTAAAGTTAAACAGAAACAATTAATTATTGTAAAGCAGTAAGATGTCTGAAGACATAAAAGCCAACATTGGATGTTTGTACAAAAATGTAAAACGTAGGAGTTTAAAGAAAGTTTAAAATCTTTGAATGAGTACTTTCAAATAGTAAATAAATTTTGTCTGACCTGCGTTGTAGTGAGCTGTGATGTTCCATCATGATAAACCATAGTTACAGCAAAGCCTTTTGCTTGTTTTGCATTTCTCAGGAGATAAGAACAATCATGTTTGTCAAGATCTGATATATCAATAATCTTGTACTGTGAATTTGGCAAATGCTTTTTGGGAACATTTATAAAACTGTTCATGTGATCATTTCTCGGGATGTTAATAAATTGTTCCATACAGCCAGAAGACAGTGCAGGTGCCCCCTTGTATGATTTTTTAGTTTTTCTATTCATAAAGCTGTGTTTCCTTTTCAGTGAGGGAATGCACTTAGCATTTTTGGAAGTTCGGTTTGCAGTTCCAACTGTTTTAGTTTCTTGACTCTCTTTAAGTTCTTCAGCGCCTTCTAAAACAGGCATTGTTTGATCTACTGCTGAAGATGTGATCTTTTCATGAAAGATTTTACAAGGACTGGTCTGTTTACAATTGACATCAATATTTCCTGCATAAGCAGTTTCAAAGTAATAATTATTCTGGAAAGGAAAAAAAAAAGATAAATCATGTAATACTTGACAATTATTTGAAATACAATGTAAATGATAAAACTATTCTTAACAAAACAAAGCCAAAATGAAAACTGTTCTTTGCTCATAGCACATTTCCATGTGAAAATGAGTTCAACAGCAGTTTTGGGGGAGTACTTAGCTTGGCTTTTTATAATGATGAAAACAGTTGTGAAGGGACTACATCAACTCTCCTCGTTTTGAAGTTTATATCTGGATGTTTACATTTTAAAAGAGCATTGATACACACATCTCATATAGTGAGTAATTAGTACTGCCAGTAAGCATATAATAATAAAAAGTAAAAAAAAAAAAAAGCAATATTTCCTTGCCCCACCAGGCCTAGTGAAAAATCTAATTAGAATTCGTCCAATGAAAAATATACATTTTCTTCCTTTCAAATTCAGTCTTTTTAAGGCCTTCTATTCCCCAACTTACAACTTATCAACGAATATATACATACACACACACACACATGCATATAAATTAGTAGCTAGAAATCCACAAAAGGAGATGAGTCACATACCTTAAAATAGTTTTTAATCCCTAATCTTTTCAACCCCTACCAGGAGTCAAAGGAAATATTAGACATGCAGGAGGCATAGGCAATACAGTATATAGAAAATGGGCAAGAGTGGGTGGTGGAATAAAAAGAAGAACATCCACATATTATATAAGGATTCAGAGAGTATTTGTCATAAAGTTCTATTTAATACACACACACTTGACAGAAAACTGACAAACTGCAGTGATTTGGAGATGTCACACATGTGTACATGGGGGGCAGCCCAAGGGCTTAACTGAGCTACAGAGTCAGGGGATGATGAATCACACTAATACCTTTTCTCCTACTTCCACAGACCTCAAGAAAGGAGAACCAAGTAAAATTCCACCTACTTCCAGCACCAAACCATGGCCTTCTGCCAACCTCACTTCCGCCATATATCCTGGCAAGGATGTACAAAACCCAAGACATCCACTCACCAAATTGTAGTCTTTGGTGACTACTCCTCTTTATGATTGTTACAGTTGTGATAATATACGAGGTGAATTCCCCCAAAACTATTTCTTTGTTCTTGTCTTTTCACACAGTTTATTATACAGTAGAATGCTGAATATGGCAATGGAATATTCAAAGGAATTCAAACTATGTTATAATGCTTCAGGACAATAAAATAGAATAGAAATGGGTAAGACTGAAAATATTTTTCTTGTGAAGATATTTAACTGTAAAAAATGTTATATCAAATGATGTTAATTCTTCCACATATACAGTATACTGTACATACACACACATACACACAAACATCTATACACTTCTACACTAAGCAACACAAACAAAATGCACATGTGTAAAATCTAAGAAACTATCCGCAGTGAAAAGAAAAGCCTGCAACAAATTTCACGTACCTCCAGGGGCCTGATTTTA
The DNA here is from genome assembly GCF_016835505.1 of Polypterus senegalus. Taxonomy (NCBI): domain Eukaryota; kingdom Metazoa; phylum Chordata; class Cladistia; order Polypteriformes; family Polypteridae; genus Polypterus; species Polypterus senegalus. The sequence continues at coordinate 181,284,013 of NC_053157.1, forward strand.
ACATCAGCAGCTCAGTCTGGGATTACTTGCTAAAACAAAAGCAAGTAGGTCAACTAAAGTCTGCAGTGGAACTTAGCAAGTTTTCCAAGAAGCTGGCAACAACCTAAGCTGTTTCTAAAGCAAACAGTGGTCAAACGAAATGAATTAATTTTTGGCTTTTCTTGTTCACTGCATTTTCTAGGAAGTTTATGAATTAATAAAATCTATGGTATTATTTTTGTAAGCATTACAACTTTAAATTTTTTTCACAAATGTGTAAGACTTTTGCGCAGTACTGTATATTTTAATATGTATAAAAAATCTGTAAAAAACACACACGAAGAAACAGTATACTACATTATATATATACTAGACATTAAGCCCGTTACAATAACGGGTGCTAGAACAGTACTGCATAAACATTAGTAGGAACAGTCTATATTAAATGGCAAGGGACCATGACCTCATTCTGTTTCTTGTCTTAATTTTTTTTGTCAAAAATATTTTTGCAAGAAGCCTAAACTAAAATAATAATAAAAATAAAATAGAAACGTATATGACAACACAGTAAGTATAATTAATATTGTCTTAGTGTAAAGCTTTGTAACAATCTGTACAACACAATATCTGAAGAAGATATTTAGGAAAAATTTTCTATTTTTGTACCTCATGAAATGTTTCTATAAAATTTCATTACAGACAAAATTCTTGTAAATATTCTGAGTTTGGCAACAGTTTGCCTTGATCAGGACCATCTACAACCTTGACAACAACATCTGGAAAACTTCTAACTCTTGATGATGCAACATATAACTGACCGTGGCTGAATATTGGTTCTGGCAAATAAATGCCAACTTTTTGTAAGGTTTGCTCTTCTGAGTCGTTCTCTTTTAGCGTTTTTCTGACGCTCACTTTCTTCTTCTTCAATCAATCTATTTGCTCGAAATTTTTCTTTGTCTTTCAGCCTTTCTTTTGTTGATGTTTATTTGTTGAGCTGACCATTCTTCCAGGAGATTTTGCTAATATAGGATTTAATTGTTTGTGTCTTTTGTCCTACTTGACGTGTAGTTTTTTTTTTGGGTGGCAGATATGTCTGTAATATTTTTTTGTTTTATTACTTTATTTTACTCTGTAGCACTTTGAGATCATTCATATAAAGTGCAGTATAAATAAAACGCGCACTTCACCAGAAGACACAAACACACGGACACCTGGATGCACACAGGGCTTTTATTAAAGAGGATATATTAGAACATTAAAACACTCTAGACGAGAACAGGCCATTCAGCCCAACAAAGCTCACCAGTCCTTTCCACTTATTTCCTCCAAGAAAACATCAAGTCGAGTTTTGAAAGTCCTTAACGTCTTACTGTCTACCACACTACTTGGTAGCTTATTCCAAGTGTCTATCGTTCTTTGTGTAAAGAAAAACTTCCATATGTTTATGCGAAATTTACCCTTAACAAGTTTCCAACTATGTCCCTGTGTTCTTGATGAACTCATTTAAAAATACAAGTCTCGATCCACTGTACTAATTCCCTCATAATTTTAAACACTTCAATCATGTCACCTCTTAATCTTCATTTGCTTAAACTGTAAAGGCTCAGATTTTTTAATCTTTCCTTATAATTCAACCCCTGTAGCCCTGGAATCAGCCTAGTCGCTCTTCTCTGGACCTTTTCTAGTGCTGCTATGTCCTTTTTGTTGCCTGGAGACTAAAACTGCACACAGTACTCAAGATGAGGCCTCACCAGTGCATTATAAAGGTTGAGCATAACCTCCTTGGACTTGTACTCCACACATCACGCTATATATCCTAACATTCTTTTAGCCTACTTAATGGCTTCTGAACACTGTCGGGAAGTCGATAGCTTAGAGTCCACTATGACTCCTAAATCCTTCTCATAAGGTGTACTCTCGATTTTCCGACCGCCTAATATTTTTACTTCCTATGTGTAATACTTTACATTTACTGACATGAAATTTCATCTGCCACAAATCTAACCAAGCCTGTATGTTATCCAAGTCCTTCTGTAATGATATAATGGATTCCAAATAATCTGATAATCCACCTATCTTGGTATCATCTGCAAACTTAACCAGCTTGTTACTTATATTCCTATCTAAATCATTTATATATATTAAAAATAGCAGCGGCCCTAGCACTGACCCCTGTGGAACACCACTCTTAACATCGGCCAGTTCTGATGAGGTTCCTAGCACCATCACCCTCTGCTTCCTGTGTCTGAGCCAATTCTACACCCATCTAAAAACATCACCCTGAACTCCCACTTCTTTTAACTTGATGCTCAACCTCTCATGTGGCACCTTATCAAATGCTTTCTGAAAGTCCAGATAAATAATATCATAAGCTCCACTTTCATTGTATCCTTTTGTTGCCTCCTCATAGAATTCCAGCATGTTAGTAAAACACGACCTCCCTCTTCTGAAACCATGCTGATTATTCAGAATAACTCCTGTCCTTGCCATGTGTTGCTCAATCTTATCCTTAATAATTCCTTCCATCAATTTTCCTGTGATGCACGTTAAGCTTACTGGCCTATAGTTGCTTGGATCTGTCCTGTCACCCTTTTTATATAATGGGATGATATTTGCCATTTTCCAGTCTTTCGGAGTCTCTCCAGTGCGCAGTAACATCCTAAAAAATGTGTGTCAAGGGTTTATAAATGTACTCACTAGCCTCCTTAAGAACACAAGGATAAATACTATCTGGTCGTGGTGATTTGTTTGATTTCATCTTATTTAATCTGAGCAGCACTTCTCCCTCTACAATTTCCAAATCCCTCAGTACCTCTTTAGTAGTTGCGTTTACCTCTGGGAGGTTGTCCACTTGCTCACTTGTAAACACCTCAGAAAAATTTTTAGGGCATCTGATATTTCATTGTCTGTATCTTCTAATTCCCCTTTACTATTCCTGATGAACTTGACCTCCTCCTTAACTGTTCTTTTACTACTAAAACACTGAAAGAATCTCTTGGGGTCTTCTTTCACCTTATCTGCTATATTCCCCTGATATCCTTCTTAATGGTTGCCCTCATGTTCTCATACGCTCCACGATTCACTTTGCAGTCATTAGTCTTACATGCCTTATACAGCAGTTTTTTCCTTTGCAACTTCTTTTTTAAATCTTTATTAATCCACCGTGGAGGTTTTTTTTTAGTTTCCTATTAATTCCAAATTTAGGTATGTATTTGTCCTGCATTACATGTAAAACATTTTTAAACCTGTTCCACTGCTCCTCGACTGTCTCCACATTTAAAAGCTTATCCCAGTCTATCCTACTTAGACTTTGTCGCATCTGCTCAAAATTAGCCTTACCAAAGTTCAACTTAACAATTTTAGTCTTTGCATCTGTACTCTTACAAAATACTGAGAATTGTATTACATTATGGTCACTTGACTCTAGTGGTTCAATCACCTCTGCACCCTCAATTCTATCCTGATTATAACAGAACACTAAATCCAGAGAGGCTTCACCCCGTGTTGGTGCTCTAACATGCTGTGTTAAAAAACATTTACTGATTACTTCTAAAAACTCCTGCTCTTGTGCTCCTCCATCTGCAAGGTTATCCCAGTTAATATTTGGATAATTAAAATCCCCCATGACTATAATATCCCCCTGTAAACTTGCCTTTTTGATATTTGCAAATGTATATAAATGTATACAAATGTATATTTTTGATATACATTTACTGTATGTACAGATATTATGCATAGAAAAAATGTTATTTATATACATATATACAGACATATATACTGCATCCGGAAAGTATTCACAGCGCATCACTTTTTCCACATTTTATGTTACAGGCTTATTCCAAAATGGATTAAATTCATTTTTTTCCTCAGAATTCTACACACAACACCCCATAATGACAACATGAAAAAAGTTTACTTGAGGTTTTTGCAAATTTATTAAAAAACTGAGAAATCACATGTACATAAGTATTCACAGCCTTTGCTCAATACTTTGTCGATGCACTTTTGGCAGCAATTACACTCAAGTCTTTTTGAATATGATGCCACAAGCTTGGCACACCTATCATTGGCTAATTTCACCCATTCCTCTTTGCAGCACCTCTCAAGCTCCACCAGGTTGGATGGAAAGTGTTGGTGCACAGCCATTTTAAGATCTCTCCAGAGATGTTCAATCGGATTCAAGTCTGGGCTCTGGCTGGGCCACTCAAGGACATTCACAAAGTTGTCCTAAAGCCTCTCCTTTGATATCTTGTCTGTGTGCTTAGGGTCGTTGTCCTGCTGAAAGATGAACCGTCGCCCCAGTTGGAGGTCAAGAGCGCTATGGAGCAGGTTTTCATCCAGGATGTCTCTGTACATTGCTGCAGTCATCTATCCCTTTATCCTGACTAGCCTCCCAGTTCCTGCCGCTGAAAAACATCCCCACAGCTTAATGATGCAACCACCATGCTTCACTGTAGGGATGGTATTGGCCTGGTGATGAGCGGTGCCCGGTTTCCTCCAAACGCGACGCCTGGCATTCACACCAAAGAGTTCAATCTTTGTCTCATCAAACCAGTTGGCAAACTCCAGGCGGGCTGCCATGTGCCATTTACTAAGGAGTGGCTTCCGTCTGGCCACTACCATACAGGTCTGATTGGTGGATTGCTGCAGAGATGGTTGTCCTTCTGGAAGGTTCTCCTCTCTCCACAGAGGACCTCTGGAGCTCTGACAGAGTGACCATCGGGTTCTTGGTCACCTCCCTGACTAAGGCCCTTCTCCCCGGATGGCTCAGTTTAGATGGCCGGCCAGCTCTAGGAAGAGTCCTGGTGGTTTCGAACTTCTTCCACTTACGGATGATGGAGGTCACTGTGCTCATTGGGACCTTCAAAGCAGCAGACATTTTTCTGTAACCTTCCCCAGATTTTTGCCTCTAGACAATCCTGTCTCGGAGGTCTACAGACAATTCCTTTCACTTCATGCTTGGTTTGTGCTCTAACATGAACTGTCAACTGTGGGACCTTATATAGACAGGTGTGTGCCTTTCCAGATCATGTCCAATCAACTGAATTCACCATAGGTGGACTCCAGTTAAGCTGCAGAAACATCTCAAGGATGGTCAGGGGAAGCTTCATGGCAAAGGCTGTGAATACTTATGTAGATGTGATTTCTCAGTTTTTTTATTTTTAATAAATTTGCAAAAACCTCAAGAAAACTTTTTTCACATTGTCATTATGGGGTGTTGTGTGTAGAATTCTGAGAAAAAAAATGAATTTAATCCATCCTTCTATATAAAAGTGGTCGGGTGTCCTTCCGTACCATGAGTGCTACGCAGGCGCAGAGTTTCACACACGCCCGGTCCATTTTACAATGCACGATGGGATTTGTAGTTTCATTTTTCAAGGTAAAAGATGATTTTCTACTCCAGACTGTGCGATATCTTCTTCTTCTTTCTTACTATATAAAAGCGGTCGGGATTGTCCTTCCGTCCCGTGAGTGGAAAGCGTAGCGGTATTCCGCTTATCACAGACTTACTACTTGCAGCTTGCGGTATGAAGCAACATGATGTGAGCAGAGTTCTGGTGCTCCCATCGTTCCCTTGCTTTTGTGCACAATGCGCTGGAAAAATAGACAAAATTATGTCTCTGGAAATAATTAATGTTGATGGAGTAAAAATGCCTCACCGCGTAGTAAATATCAGGGGGGTTCAAAAGGGCGACCTCAATATAGAAAAAAAGTAAATTTCATCACAAAAATAACAGAAACTACGAATATTAAAGTAATACCGCTCAAATGCTATATAACCAAATTAATGAGTTTGTATAAAATATCAAATTGATCTACATATTGAATTGCCTTAAGAAGTGGTCAACTTAAAAGTCGGTCGCCTTAAAAGGCGGGTCAGCCTAGTTTAGGAATAAGGCTGTAACATAACTAAATGTGGTAAAAGTGATGCGCTGTGAATACTTTCTGGATGCACTGTATATAGATAGACGCCGTATTCATGGCATTGCCCAGTCGACATGATACATCAGTGAGTCCACCCTATTGCAAGTGGTAAAAGTACCATTTAAACTAATCCAGGTAGACGTGGAAACTGGGTTTTCTGATGAAAAAACAATAACGTTTAAAACAGTATCGTCTACATAAAATAGATTTTGGCGAATCGTTTAAATGTAGTTTATATCTATTTATACACTAATAAAGGCAATTATTAAATACTAATAATTATTATTATTATTAAATAATTCCTCCCATATAAGTAACATTTCGTAGACTGCCTTCTTCCATCTCCGAAACATTTCTAGACTTCGTCCTGCTCTTACACAACACAGTACTGAAGTATTGGTTAATGCCCAAGTCACCTCACATATAGATTACTATAATGCTATTCTATCTGGCATCCCACAAAAACATATCCATCACTTACAACTTCTTCTAAATTCTGCTTCCAGGTTAATTACCTGTTCTAAATCCACTGAACATATTACACCTATTCTCTCTCAACTTCACTGGCTCCCTGTTCACTACAGAATACAATACAAAAATACCGCTCTTAACATTTAAAGCTCTCCACAACCTCACTGATCTTCTAAAGATTGACACTCCTCTCGCTCACTCAGACCCTCATCTGCGGATCTACTTTCTGTACCACATGTCAGACTCTGTTCTATGGGAGCTCGAGTGTCTCTCATAATGCACCTCAGCTCGGGAATTCTCTTCCGGTTCACATACGTCAGCTCGATTCAATAACACATTTTAAAACACCGAGCTTACTGTTATCTGCGCGAACCAACACCAACTTACTATACTCAGCCGTCCAGTGGCGTCACTGGATCATTCGAACATTCTTAGCCAATCATGCAATACTGCGTTTGCCACGTTATGTTCCAACTACAGAGGCAGAGTCCCACTGCATGGTTCTATCTTACATTGAGTCGAGGTATTGATGCGAACAGCATACATCGTCATAGATACAGGGTATTGACGCAAACACCATACATACGGATACTATCAGGTTTTTTTTATTTCTTTCTATAATTTGCTTGAACATTCCGGTTGATTTTGCAACCTCTCTCATTGCGCTAAGTAATATAGTTTGCTTGCGGCGCTGATTTATTTGCGCAAATCCGACAGAAACGCAGCGGGTCAAACCCTCCTCACTCATGGACCAGCATCAGGGTGTATCTTACATCCGCTTAGCTAGGGAACGAGAGAACTACTTAACGGATTTAGATTGGACTTTGTCTAGAATTTGCTTGAACATTCTTGTTGATTTTGCAACTTCTCTCCTTGACGTAAGAATTAAAATTCACTTGCAGAAGCGATATATTCTAGCTAATCTTAGACAGAGGCTGCAGGCTGAGGGGAGGTGGAAGCGTGACGTTAATTTATTTCAGTAATTCAATTCAAAAAGTGAAACATATATTATATAGATTCATTACACAGAGTGATATATTTCAAGCGTTTACTTCTTTTCATTTTGCCGATTATGGCTTATAGCTAATGAAAACCCAAAATTCAGTATCTCAGAAAATTCAAATATTGCGAAAACGTTCAATATTGTAGACTCATGGTGTGACACTCCACTCAGCTAATTAACCCAAAACACCTGCAAAGGTGTCCTTCGCCTTGAAAGGGTCTCTCAGTCTGGTTCAGTTAGCAACATAATCATGGGGAAGACTGCTGACTTGACAGTTGTCCATTAGACAGTCATTGACACCCTCCACAAAGATGGTAAGCTACAAAAGGTCATTGCTAAAGAAGCAGGGCTGTTCACAGAGTGCTGTATCCAAGCATATTAATTGAGAGTTGAACGGAATAATAAATGTGGCAGAAAAAGGTACACAATCAACAGGGATAACCGCGGCCTTGAGAGGATTGTGAAGCAAAAATATCTGGGACATGGGCTACAATTGTCACATTCCTTGTGTCAAGCCACTCCTATACCAGAGACAATGTCAGAAGCGCCTTACCTGGGCTAAAAAGAAAACGGACTGAACTGTTGCTCCTTATTTGGGGCATTGGCTACAATTGTCAAATTCCTTGTGTCAAGCCACTCCTATACCAGAGGCAACATCAGAAGCGCCTTACCTGGGCTATGAAGAAAACGGACTGGACTGTTGCTCCGGGGTCCAAACTCCTCTTTTCAGATGAAAGTAAATTTAGCATTTCATTTGGAAATCAAGGACCCACAGCATGGAGGAAAAGTGGACAGGGGCAGAATCCAAGTTGCTTGAGGTCCAGTGTGAAGTTTCCACAGCCAGTGATGATTTGGGGAGCCATGTCATCTGCTGGTGTTAGTCCACTGTGTTCTATTAAGTCCAAAGTCAGTGAAGCCGTCTACCAGAAAATTTTAGAGCATTTCAAGCTTCCCTCTGGTGACAAGCTTTATTGAGATACTGATTTAATTTTCCAGCAGGACTTGGTACCTGACCACACTACCAAAAGTACCAATAACTGGTTTAATGACCATGGTTATCACTGTGCTTGATTAGACAGCAAACTCACCTGACCTGAACCCCAAAGAGACACTATCAAACCAACCTGAGGTTACATAACACCTCAGCAGTGTCACAGGCTGATCACCTCTATGCCACACCGTATTGATGCGGTAAATTATGCAAAAGGAGTCCGACAAAGTATTGAGTGAATATACTTTTCAGTAGGCCAACATTTCTGTATTAAAATCATTTTGTTTTATTGGTCTTATGTAATATTCTAATTTTCTAAGATTCTGAATTTTGAGTTTTCGTTACCTGTAGGCCATAATCAGCAAAATGAAAAGAAATAAATGCTTGAAATATATCGGTGTGTAATGAATCTATATATGAGTTTCATGTTTTGAACTGAATTACTGAAATAAATTTTTCGATGATATTCTAATTTATTGAGATGCACCTGTATACATAGTGTATACCTACAGTATATAAACACTGTCATAGTCACAGTAAATAGGTTGGATGAGTTTAAGGAACTCTTGGTCAGCTAAAGCAAATTTTCCTATTCTTCCCCCCATTGGAGATTAGAAACAAACTTCTCATTGCCACATCCAGGAGATACATAGTAACTGAGGTGCTACGGACTACCCAATAAATGCACCTCCTTAAACGCAAAGTTAACTCATCATAAAAATTAAAAAAATGCTCAGTAACGCTACCAGAAATGCCTCAGAGCGGAAACCACATTCACTACACTGAACAACATTAAATATCTGCCGTATGGTTTCCACTACTTACTAATTTAACTGTCCTCTAACTGTGATGGAAAAATGTATTGTAATTAATCCTGAATATAAGTCTTAACTTATATTATAACTTAAGGACACCTGACTATACACCATATGTTTCAAGTTGACAAAACTCAACACCAGGAATTTATTGACTGCCACTTATCACCATGACTCATGAAAGGCAGTAAAAGTTTATTTATTTAAATGAAAAAAAAAAAGCACAATCATGTACTTGACAGCTATACCTGTTCACCAGTAATATAGTACATTAAAAAAGGAAGATACTAAACATCACAGTTTGCAATGATTATAAAGTAATTTGGACAGAATAAAGAATGGAACTGCAATGCCCAGAATACATGTGTGTGTCAAGCATTAAACATTTCCGGTGAGATAAAATGTTTTAAACCCAAACACAAGAGCTTTTATTTAACTGATATGTTATTTAAATAATTGCTGGCTTCTATTTGTGTTCATGCCAATTATAAACCATAATAATGTATACAAAAAAGAAAAAAATTTTCAATTTTTGCCACATCAAATGTTGCATTTGCAGTAGACAATTTAGACCCAGGTTCCCAATGATGAATTTGGAGTTTGCAGAATTACAGTAGCTATTTCACACAGTAGTTCTTGGCATCTATTTTATTCATTTATAGTTAAGGTACACAGTCATAACAATGAGCATGCACATGAGCCACAGGATTCCTAAGTCAAGTAAAGCACATCAACTTTGCAGACAAAAAAAAATGAAAATGCAGCCTGATCGCTCATTGATATCTTCATTTTCAGAAGGCTTTTGATAGGGTACCACACAAACTAAAAGAAACCAGAACTCAGGGCATAGTCTGTAGGTGGATACAAAATTGGCTCAAACACAGGAAGCAAAGGATAATTGTAAGGCATGTTTTTTCAGGATCAGATGACGTTAAAAAAGATGTACCTCAGGGATCAGTGCCTGGGCAGCTGCTCTTTTTAATATACAATACATAAAACAATCTGGAGAAGAATTTAATCAACAAGCTAGTGAACCTTAAAAATTATCTTAAACTAGGTGGAAAGGCAAGTAATGTAGAATTGTCAGAATTGTTTCTGAGGGACTTGGACAGTATACAGGATTGGAAAACTTTGTGTCAGGTGAAATTTAATGTAAGTCAATGTAAAGTATTAAATGTATGAACTAAAAATGTTAGATTTGAATATACAATGGGAGTTCTGAAACATAGAACATAGTAGACTCATGACTAACTACATCTAGACAGTGTACAGAAGTGATCAATAAAGCTAATAGGATATTGAATTAAATATCCGTGTTTGGAGTATAAGTCAAAGAAGGTACTCTGTGCAGTTTTGGTCTCTGCATTACAAAAAAGGCTGCAGTGCCAAAGAAAGTTGGTTTGGAGCATGTATCTATACACTGCAGTGCTGTACACACCGCACAATGAACCACCTCCGGATCCCAGAGAAAAGCTAAGGTAAGTACAAAAAAAGAAAAATTGAAAGAGTTGAACCTTTTCAGCTTAAGCAAATGGAGACAAGTATATAAAAGATGCTAAATAAACAAAATGTATTAAATATGAAAAGAATAAGTACAGTAGATCACAGCTGTTACATTAAAATAAATTTTGCAATAAAACACAGGGATATAGCTGGAAACTTAACACTAGAATTCCAGAAGCCTACAAAAAAAACTCGTAATCCCGGCCCACCTTAAATCTCTTCGCACTTCTCCATCAACTTCTTTTGTTTTGTAAATGCATCAAACAGGACAAGCAGCAAGAAACCTGCTGTACCATCTCCTGCCTTGACAGAGCTCAGCTTGAGGACAAAAAGATCTCCCAGCTCAAGCCAAGGCTACTTATCTGCATGCAAGGTTCCAGGAGTTGTATAGTGTAAATACAGTATATATCATTATTTGGAATATATGCATTTCATGTGTGTTCCATGCCTACAAAGATCTGGGTAAGTGTAGGATGAAAGGAAATGCGAGAAATGCTGAACACATACCTAAAGCAGAAACTTTTTCCATGTTATACTAATAATGACGATAACTGTATAATGTGTGAAGACTTTGAGTCCAAATATCAAATAAACACTTGCACTTTTATGCTAGAATATAAAAAAAGAGAAAAAAAATGCATTTGATTTACATGTGGCTGTCAATGAGTTAAAAACTCAAGCTCAAATATAAATCGACAGGGAATTTACATGTATTCTTGAATGGTGCAGTGATAAGAACTGCTGCCTTATAACCCGAAGATCCCAGGTTCAAGACCGTACACTTGGTGTTGTGAGTAATGAGCTGCTATGATTATTATTACTACTTCTACGATATAATAAAAGCATACATTTGATTTCAGTACGTAGCACCCAGTGTAAAGTCAAGTTTGATACCGGTCACATGATATCATATCTTTGCTGGTAAAACAAACATTTCTGAACAGCAATCAGCCACAGTGCTGCTCTGGGGAAAATAATGGAGATAAATTCCATCAACTCAAAAGATGGAGAGCCAAGTTCGTTGTACCACGTGACCGTCACTGAGAGGATAAAACTGAATAATAAAATAACAAGTACGGTAATCCCTCCTCGATCACGGGGTTTGCGTTCCAGAACCCCCCGCGATAGATGAAAATCTGCAAAGTAGAAACCATATGTTAGTATGGTTATTTTTATATATTTTAAGCCCTTATAAACTCTCCCACACTGTTAACATTATTAGAGCCCTCTAGACATAAAATAACACCCTTTAGTCAAAAGTTTAAACTGTGCTCCATGACAAGACAGAGATGACAGTTCTTTCTCACAATTAAAAGAATGCAAACATATCTTCTCTTCAAAGGAGCGCTGTCAGGAGCAGAGAATGTTCGGAGAGAGAGAGAGAGATAAAAGCAAACAATCAAAAAATCAATAGGTGCTTTTAAGTATGCCGAAGCACCGCGATAAAGCGGCATTTTGTAGAGGAGCGTCCGTATCCTCTAGGCAAACAGCCTCTGTGCAAACACACCCTCTGCTCACACCCCCTCCATCAGGCGCAGAGAATGTCAGAGAGGGTGAGAGAGAAAAGCAAACAAGCACCGCACGGGAAGCATATCTTATATCATTGAGGAGTTTTAGTTAATATGTAATACATGCTCTGATTGGGTAGCTTCTAAGCCATCCACCAATCACGTCCCTTGTTTGAAATCAACTGGGCAAACAAACTGAGGAAGCATGTACCATAAATTAAAAGACCCATTGTCCACAGAAATCCGCGAACTAGCGAAAAATCTGTGATATATATTTAGATATGCTTACATTTAAAATCCGCGATAGAGTGATGCCGCGAAAGTCGAAGCGCGATATATCGAGGGATTACTGTACTAACTTTTACAAGTAGACAAAATTTACACCGGGTGTTTCAGACTGGAATCTAATTTTTGCTTTTATTATATTGTAGAACTACTACTACTACTATCAGCTCACTACTCAAAAACACGAAGCATCCAGTCTCGAACCCAGGATCTTCGGGTTATAAGGCAGCAGTTCTTACCTCAGCACCGTTGAAGAATACGTATAAATACCCTGTCAATTGACATTTGAGCTTGAGTTTTTAAACACATTGACAGCCACATGTAAATCAAATGCTTTTTTTCCTCTTTTGTTATAATCTAGAATAAAAGTGCAAGTGTTTATTTGATATTTGGACTAAAGTCCTCACACATAGCACACTTATCATCATTATTAGTATAACAAGGAAAATTTTTCTGCTTTAGGTATGTGTTCATCATTTCTTGCATTTCTTGCACTTCCTTTCATTCTACACTTACCCAGATCTTTGTAGACACAGAACATACACGAAATGCATGTATTCCAAATAACGATATACTGTATTATTTACCCTATACAACTCCAGGAACCTCACACACAGATAAGGACCGTTGGCTTGAGCTGGGCGAACTTTTTGTCCTCGAGATGGACTCTGTCAAAGCAGGGGATGGGGCAACAGGCTGCTTGCTGCTTGTCCTGATCAACACATTAACAAAACAAGAGACGCTGATGGTAGAGGTGCGAAGGCATCTAAAGTGGGTCAGGATTATAGGTTTTTTCGTAAGCTTCAGAAATTCTAGTACTAAGGGCAGATTTAACACAAATGTTAGAAAGTTTTTATTCACACAAAGAAAATGACGCATGTAAAAATTAACCTGTACTGTGGTGGACAATACACCTTTAGGGTCCTTAAAAATTTAACCTGGTGTTATTTTGGACTATCTAGGTGAACAGGCTGGACAACCTGCTTGGGCTGAATGGCCTGCTCGCGTCACAATATTTAGTGTTCAAGCATGTTGTTGCATTAACATATTTTCCATATACTGTACAACAAACACACAATAATTTACCTTCTCATTTAATAAAGGGAAGGGATTTGCTCTGGATGTATTTTCCCAAGGATGGCAAACATCGCTTTTGCCTAGAAGACAAAATAAATTAAACCAGAAATGGTATATTAAAACATGAATATAGGCACTGGCTCCTCACAACTCTGAAATGGATAAACAGGATGGAAATTAGATGGAAACACAACTTAAGTGGAGGGAAAAAAATAGCACATCACTTTACTTAAATATCTTGGTATTCATATTGTTTTTGTACATTTTTCAGAACTCTTTCAAATTAGTTTTAAAATGAATTAAAGTGAAGTCAAGGGATACATTTCAAATATTAAGAATTTGACTTTGGTAATAAAGAGAGAAAAGACTTCAACATTTTCAGATTTTCCAGAATAAGTTAGGTTAACTGTTTAAAAAATGTATAGATGAAATAAAATCCATTTCTCTACATTTAATCATGGTCAGAAAAATAAATTTTGGATTCCTATTATAAAATACAGATACAGTCATAATATTAGACTTTTTCAAAATAAAAAAGTACAAGAAAAATAAGGTAAACCAAAAATGATGGAATGAAGGCATGGTGGCATTTATCCAATAACTATTTAGGCATAGTATTAGAGGTTGGGCATAAGAGTATTTCATCATAATTGTAACACACAAAAAGTTATTATTCTTATCTTCTTATATCAGTAAGTAAAACACCTTTCCAGTTTTAGTGAAGAATTCTAAATGGAATATCTCAAAGAAATGTATTAACATACTTACTTGACTATGTACGTCCAATTTATAAGCATCTACTGTACAAGTGAAGACCCTATTATATATTTCAAGATTCAGATTACTTTTTTCCTGCTAAACCAAGCATTATTTCATTTTACATTAGCTGAAAATAAAAGCCTTTTTGTATAATTACATTCAAGGGAGAGTACTTTCAAAAAAATGCAGTAGAATGTAAAAAAACTGGCTCACTTGAGAAAAACAGTACACATGCAATAGTTTTGGTTGTGCCGAGAAGATGGACAATCATGCAAAAATTAAGCTAACTGCGTTTGAAAATGTTATGTTTTATAAACACGGTAAATCTCAGCAATAGTCGTGCATTTCTAAAGAACATTTCAATGTCCATAATTTATCATTTGAGGTTTTTTTTTTTCTCACTAACTTTTACCTTTTAACTTTGATGCAATTTTAAAAAATGTAAAAGAATAATTTCATTAATTACCTATCATATACATTCAATATACCAGACATCTGAAACTGCAACTTTAATTCTAATTTCAAAAACTTAAACTATTGCAGAGTGTATTGGCTTCAAATTACATCTATATACCACTAAAAATTTTGCCAAAACACATACAATAATTTTTGTCTGAATATTTTCCTATGTTTGTATTTTAAAACATCAAATGGCTGAGGTGCCCATTACAGTTGTAGGAAAACAGATTTGCAATTGGAATTTAAACTTGCATAGATCAGTTTATTTATGATATGTGCTAATTAAAGATGTCACAAAAACTAATACTTTTGTACTAATTTGGTACCAAAGGTCTGAAATGTTAATGGTACCAACTTTGTTACAGTATCAATAACACAGAGAAAGTAGGAACTGCGCTTATGAGTGACTGAAAGTAGACAAATTACTTTAGAATGCACAATAACATGAGCAAATTAAAACTTATATAAAATATCTCACAATTGTGACACTAGAGCATAGCATCAAATCAATTAGTAAAGAAAAACAGCATAAGTCATGTCCGGAAATTTATTGTGATTGCACAGTAAAATTTCAGTGTTCAAGTGCAGGAATCACTTTTTTTTTTTTTTCTTTTGAAAAAGAACAAAATATCACACACACGGTTGCATTATTGAAATTTTACACCATCTTAGAATTAGTTCAGAAACAGATGCATGCTTTGAAAGCAAAACAACATTACCCATTACAAGAGGTGTAATCATTTAATTTGCATTGTCACACATTTGTAAAAAGAGATGAAGACAATAAGATTAATCACTTTTAATAGTGTCCTGCACAATGCTGATAAACGAATGGAGGCTTCACATTAATTCTCTCATTGTGCACTTCTACAAATGTCCATCAGTTCAAGCATCCAGACAGTGACAAGAAATTCAATGTCACAGATCAAGGAGGGGAAACTCAACATATCCACAGTTACACGTATAGAACTGTGGAATGTGAGAGGACTGGCAATGCAAACAGCTGCAGGCTGTTAACATCGATGCAAGACTCAAACAAAGTGCCTGTCTGGCTTGTCTACACCTGTGATGACACGAGATGCTTCAAAATAAAATGTATAATGTTTCAAAGGACAACTGACATCTTCCTCTTGATACAACATGTCGTACCATGTTAAAAGAGACAAGTAATCGTTGAAACACGCAGTTAGCAGGACAAATAAAACAGCATACTCTGTTAAATACAAATCTGCAAACACTGAATTTGTGTCATTTGTTTGCATTTTGAAGTAAAAGCACACATGTATTTGAATGTTACATCAACAGGCAACAACAGTCTAATTTTCTAATTCTAGATATGTACATAGGCATAAGCAACAACAAAATGTGATCATTCACATAAACCTTGAAAAAGGAACACAAAGGCTGGAGTTCTGAAATAAAGGATTCATGTGAAACTGACAAGTCTGATTTCACACAATAAGCTTTAAAGTTGGGACAAATGTAAAAAGAGACTGATTGGGAAAATTGAAGCATCAAGAGTTTGATATTTAAAATTGCAATCAATTTGACTCATCCATTAAACATTACTCTTCAGTAGTATTTCTTTTAACCAAATAATGATGTAAATGTAAAACTTTACAATAGCAAATGACATGCACTTCACTGACAAACCAGACTTTAAAAGCATGTTACAAAAAAAGCTTTAAGAGCCTGTTTACATGGAAACATCCTAAAATTATCTTGGAATTTACTAATTTACTAATTCAGCAGTACATATATAATAAAGTTTGAATTTTTATATTTAGTATGTATTTAAAGTAGTATTTTTAGTTACTGTACATACAATTTAAGAATAAATTTAGAATGTGCACATGCTAAAATAAATCAGGTAGTTTATGGATGATACCATTATTATAAACCGTATGCAAAAATCCCCCAAGAATATAAACCCAATTTGATTTTACACTGTGAGGATCCTCACCGCTGTATTTTGATATTTATGAATGCAAATACTTGTTTATTTAAATGATACATGAATAACTACTTGATAGATATCCCAGTATTTTAAAGCTGTTGTTACCGTTAGTATTTATATACTTTATATTGTACTACAGAAAAGGCATTGTTCACATAATGGAAGTATAATAAAAAGTCAGCAAATGGGAGTTTTGTGTTTACCGTGGTGTCAAAAGATATTGGGTAATGTAAAATTTCACTGGTTCTGGTACTGAATACAATACTTCTGGTACTGTGACATCACTAGTGCTAATAAAATAATTCACCAATGCACATATCAATCATTAGAATTACCATTTTTGAAATTTTCCAATGTTGAGTAGCAATCAAGATTTTCCAAAGACCATTTCCTCCCCTTGTGGTGACATTTTAATACTGACACTCTAAAAACACATTTAATTTGCAAATTAAAGAGTTAAATAAAAAAGGAAAAAAACAATCAGCTTTCCCCAAAGGTGACACAATGTGCACTTACTAAACAATGAGGTATATAAAAGGCACTTACAGATCTTCTAAACTTTCACTATAAAATACATTTATGCTTTACTTAAAGCAAATATTGAGAATTTCAGTAGGTCAGAAAAATTAACATACATTAAATCAGTTCATAACTAGGTTATTTTTTGCAGTTTTCTCTTTTTCAGTACTTTACAATGTGTGAGCTTTACTATGGTAATCACAGACGATGGTGTGAGGTAACAAAATATGGAACTCTGAACAGAAAATATTTATTTCCATTGAACTTTTTAAACAATGAAGACACATACACAAACCAGGAACCAAAAGTATTGTGACCCTAAACATAAAGCATTGTCCAATTATACTTTCTCTAATCTTTCAATGAGAAGTTAAGCAAAATGACACCTTTTATTGACTAACTGAACTGATTACTGATGTGCAAGCTGTTGAGGGAAATGAGGCCCCTTTTCAGGCAGGTTGCTGCCTCAAAAGCTTGCACATTGTATTTGGCGAATAGAAGGTGTCATTTTGCTTGACTTCTCATTTGATCCATAATGGCAAACATAGTGCAACATCCTTTAATCTTTCATCAAATCTCATACCTTGCAGTCCTAAAATCAGTGTTTTCTATATGTTCTCAAAATCAGCTATATATTATTTTATTTATTTTTTAAGATAGAGACCAAAGCTACACAAAGTACTCCAGATCAGGACTTAAGTGCAGTATATAGCTTAATAATAACCTCCCTTGGCCTGTTCTCCACACACAAAGTTCTATTAGCCTCCTTAAGGGATGCCTTTCCTATTAAGTATTTAAATCAAACATATCTACTTCTTATACATATCGTACATTTATTTACATTATATTTCATCTACCACAAATCTGTTGATGAACATATTCTGTCAAAGACCATTGCAATGCTTCATCTCATTCTGTATCATCTGCTGTTCCACCTAGTTTAACATCTCTAAACTTAATCAGCTTTTTATTTATATTACTACCAACATCATTTTTATATGTCAAAAAAGCAGCAGCCCCAAGAAAATATGCTGTATTTGTGTCTTACATGCATTTGAAAGTAAATGTCACTTGCAAGTGCTATTACAACTGTACCATCCTTTGTTTTAATCTCACACCAAGCAGCGCTCTAAGCATTATGCCATACCTATGACATTATATTCAAGCTGCAATTTCTTTCAATCTAATGTTCCTGGCACATATGTATATACACGTATCCTGTAGAAATATTTCTGTACTTCTCTCACAGCTGTCCTTTCTATTTTATCCTCAAATCTACCTTTCACTCAACCTTTTCCCCTGTCGTTTTTTCTCTCTCTACAATCTAGCAGAGGTCATTCTCTCTAGGCACAATTACTTTCAAGTTGATTCAAGCCTCTTGAGGGAATACTGAAATGATTTTTTTTCATCTCTTCCCTTCTAGAATACGCTTCTTCTCAATCCTACTCATCTTAAAATGTCAGAAGTGTATAACTGACATACTTAATGGCAGTTTATGGTGCAGTTAACCCGGGGACAGGTGTCCTGTGATTCCTTATCACCACTATCTTTCTTAAATCGTTTCTTCTTCTGGGTTTGCTGTTTGGGTTGCAGTCCTCTCCATGGTGTATCCAGGTATCATCAGCCTACACGTGTTAAACCTAACTGTCCAGGACTGTAATAAGGGTGGGTGAAATGGATGGATACAGAGTGACTTATTTTCTTTTCAGCCTTTCAGTTGTCGAGCGTTTGGGATTTATTACTGCATATTCAATTTTATGAATGCTGCATTTTTTTTCTTGCTAATCTTTAACAAATAGCTTGGTCACAAGAAATTAATGTTATACATCATATTACTGAAAATATGTTTAAAAAAATCTTTTTGTTTCAATAATAATTTTTCACAGGTATATGAACTGTTCTGATAAAGTTAGTAAGGAGTGATCTAGCTGGGTCTTCAAAACAAGAGAATTCACTTGAAAAGCATGTACCTATTCAAATTATTTTTGAATTCAGAGATATTATGAACAAAAAGGCCTTAGGAAATTCTAAGAATAAACATAATAACTCACAAGATGAATAAGGATCTGTGGTATTGTTTAATTACAAACCCAGCCACAGGGGATGCAAAAACCAGTGTGTTTCTTCGTGCCAGTCCCAAGCCCAAATAAATGGGGAGGGTTGCATCAGGAAGGGCATCCGGTGTACAATTTTGCCAGATCAACATGCAAATAACAATACAGATTTCCATACCGGATCGGTCGAGTCCCGGATTATCAGCGACCACCACCAGTACTGTTAGCCAAAAGGATGCTGGCGGAAATTGGGCTACTACTGGCCGAAGAAGGAGAACAGAGGGGAGATGCGTCCAGAGGAAAGAAGAAAGGTAAAGGGTAGGAACTTTGAATGTTGGCAGTATGACTGGTAAGGTGAGAGAGTTAGCCGATTTGATGGAGAGAAGGAAGGTTAATATATTGTGCATGCAAGAGACTAAATGGAAGGGGAGTAAGGCCAGGTGGATCGGAGGTGGATTCAAATTGTTCTATCATGGTGTGGATGGGAGGAGAAATGGGGTAGGGGTTATTCTGAAGTAACAGTATGTCAAAGAGTGTTTTGGAAGTAAAAAGAGTGTCAGATAGAATAATGATTATGAAGCTGGAAATTGAAGATGTGATGATGAATGTTGTTAGTGCAATGGATGAAAAAGATTTGGAGGAAGTGATGGACAAGTGTACCCAAGGGGCAGAAAGTTTCAATTGGAGCGGATTTCAATGGACATGTTGGTGAAGGGAACAGAAGAGACAAGGAGGTGATGGGTAGGTATGGTGTCAAGGAAAGGAACGAAGGTGGTCAGATGATAGTGCATTTTGCAAAAAGAATGGGCATGTCTGTAGTGAATACATATTTCAAGAAGAGGGAGAAACATAGAGTGATATACAAGAGTGGAGGAAGATGCACACAGGTAGATTACATCCTATGCAGAAGAGTCAATCTAAAGGAGACTTGAGACTACAAAGTGGTACCTGGGGAAAGTGTAGTTAGACAGCATAGAATGGCGGTCTGTAGGATGACGGAGATCAAGAAGAGGAAGAGAGTGAGAGCACAGCCTAGGATCAAATGGTGCAAGCTGAAAAAGGAAGACTGCAAGGATGAGTTTAGGGATGAGGTAAGACAGGCACTGGGTGGAAATGAAGAGTTACCAGACAGCTGGGCAACTACAGCAGAAGTAGCAAGGGTGACAGTAGTGCTGGGCGGTATACAGGTTCATACTAAAAACAATTTTTTATTTTTGTTATGATATGGATTTTTCTTATACCGTAACACCAGTTCAAATAGCCTAAACAACGTTCAGAACGTGGCGCAGCGGGAAACTGTATAAGGGGGGGACATTTTTCACTGCTGCACCGCTAAAGACACATGCAACGGAGTACATGCAATAGTGGAGGTATTGAGCGATGAAAATAGACAGAGAACATTCCGAAACTGAAGCAGACAATAAAGTTGAACATAATGACACAGAAGAACTTTTGCCGAAAAAAGGAGCAGTGTCTGTTGTCTGGATATACTTTGGTTTTAAAAAGGTCAGATGTGGACCATTATGTTCAAATGTGTGAATACTGTTTCGATACTACTGGATAATACTGTAAGCCAAGTTGTACTTGTTTTATTTTTTTTTTTCAATTCTGTGTAATAGTGTGATGACATGTTAATTTTATTCTCGACATTTCCACTGTAATCGCAATGCTTTCATGTTTTCTTGTGTAAAAATGACTAAACAATGAAACCTTAAACTTTATGACGAGAATAAAGTAGACATGCTGACTTTATTCTCATAATTTGTCATTAAAGTAGAACATTGTAAACTAAACTTCATCTTAAAATGAATATTTATTAGATTTTCTCAAACCCCGTCATAAGTTATGTAGCACATTAAATGCTTTGTGTTAAGTGTTTCCCAAGCCATGTTAATAACTGCATGCTTCTTAAACTGGCTTCTAAAACTGAGGCGGCGCTGGCAGCGATCATCATACAGAATACATTAATTTCATTATATGCCTGCTCCCTGAACATTTAGAATGCTAAGATAAATACTTGATATCATTTTCATGATGAAATGCATTAAAGCATGTATTAATCATGTGGGGGCACATTGGCATGGAGGTTGCACTGCTGCCTCGCAGCAAAGGGGGTCCCAGGTGTTCCCAGCCTTGAATTTGCATATTTTTCTGGTGGGTTTACTCGGCGTGCTTCAGTTCTGGGATGGGCGCAACCCTGAATGGATGGCATAATTAAACATGTTTGTTTAACGAAGATTTTTTTTTTAAGTTCTGAACACTCTGTGGACTAAGTTTATAACTAGTTTTAATTTTACAAAGACGTTTTTTGTGTGGTGACTGGTTATGTGAAAAGAAAAAGGAAGGATAGAAACTAGGGGTTTGGTACGTCAGATAGAGACAGCATGCATGCAATAAAGAAAGCCCACTCAGAAGAACATCCATTGATTTCAGTGTTTGTGTCTCCGACCACCAGATCACAAACCCAACATTTACACAATATTTAAGTTAAACCTCTGCGATACTCATTCATACATCCAGTTTTTTATAGCCTCATCACATCTGCCATAAAGTTCTCTACAGTGAATGTACAACTGGGACCCCTTATTGTGAGGGAGCAGCACTACCGCCTCACTACCGTGCATGTTTAATACCTGCTTTAATGCATTTCATCATGAAAATTATATCAAGTATTTATCTTAGCATTCTAAATTTTCAGAGAGCAGGAATATCATGAACTGAACGTATTCTGTGCGGCAATCCCTGCCTGCACCTCCTCTTAGTGCGGAGGAAGTCAGTTTGAGAAGCACGTAGTGATTAACAACTGGGTCGGGGAATACTTAACACAAAGCATTTAATGTGCTATATTACCTTATGACGGGGTTTGAGAAAAGCTAGTAAATTAAACATTGATTTTAGGATGAAGTTTAGTTTACGACATTCTACTTTAATGACAAAATAAACTATGAGAATAAAGTGGAAATGTCGACTTTAATCTCAAAATAAGCGTCAAGATTAAAGTGAAAATGTTGAGAATAAAGTCAAAATGTCGACTTTATTCTCGACATATAGTTTTTTTTTTTTCTTTCTTTACTGTGGCCCTAATACGCTTCCGTAGGGCTATACAACAAATACCATTATAAATGCAAGTTTCAGTTTTATTATTTATGTATATAGCATAGATTGAAGCAAGGTCCATATTATTACAATATGCCTTAATGATGGTTCAGTTGGTA
Source organism: Polypterus senegalus (assembly GCF_016835505.1). Classification (NCBI taxonomy): domain Eukaryota; kingdom Metazoa; phylum Chordata; class Cladistia; order Polypteriformes; family Polypteridae; genus Polypterus; species Polypterus senegalus. The sequence goes on from NC_053157.1 coordinate 181,306,533, forward strand.
AAGATGTCTCACCAAGTTGCACTTGTTTTATTTTTATTTGGGGAATATTGTGTAATGCACCTGGGCTTGAAGTCTTGAAGTAATGGTATTATTACTGGAAGTTGCACTATTATTTATTATTATTTTAAATATTATGCAGTTTAATGATGGTAAAGTTGTTTAAAAAGTCACTTTAATGTGTCAGTGGACAGAGATTGTTAACATTAACAGAAAGTGTAGTTGGTTTACAAAAAATATTCACTATTTATTCCTTTTCTAAGACATGTTCAGTGCAATACAACTTTTGACAAGCACCTCTGAATATTTTACTAAGTCTAAATGCCTCTTTGGATGGTTGAAAATATGTTTGTCAAAATTTTAGCTTAAGATGTTTACAAAATTTGTTCAATAAAAAGGTTCAATATTTTGACTGCAACTATTATGCAATGTGATTCCTTCTCTTCATTAGTGCCAACCCCTTAAAAACTATCACTTTTTTGGGCCATGCAAACCTGTATTAATACAGTACTTGTGTGCATATTAAATATTTTTTGTACAAAGAACAGGACAGTGAAATAGGTTATTCTTAGCCAATCTTCTGAAGTAATTGCAGTGCAAAATGTGGTTAACATCCACTCATGCATGGGAGAAAAAAAAACTATTGAATACCATGAAACCGGTATAATTTTGAAAAATACCGTGAGATAGAATTTTGGTCATACCGCCCAGCACTAGGGAGCTTGGCGAGACATCTGGACAGAGGAAGGAGGAAAAGGAAACCTGATGTTGGAATAAGAAAGTACAGGAGAGTATACAGAGGACGAGGATGACGAAGAAGTAGTAGGATAGTCCAATAGATGCAGCAGTAGACAAGAGTACAAGGAGATAAGGCGCAAGGTGAACAGAGAGGTGTCAAAGGCTAAAGAAAAGGAATATGATGAGTTTATGAGAGGTTGGATACTAAGGAGAGAGAAAAGGAAGTGCATCAATTGGCTTGACAGATGGACTGAGCTGGGAAGGATGTGCGGCAGGTTACGGCAGGTTAAAGTAATAAAGGATAAAGATGGAAACATACTCATAAGCGAGAAGGGTGTGTTGAGAAGATGTAAAGAGTACTTCGAGAGGCTAATGAAGAGAAAGACAGAGAGAAGGATGGAGGATGTGGTGATAGTGAATCAGGAAGTGCAACGGATTAGCAAGAAGGAAGTATGGAGAGCTATGAAGAGGAAGAAGAATGGAAAGGCCATTGGTCCAGATGACATAGCTGTGGAAGCATGGAGGTGTTTAGGAGAGATGGCATTGGATATTTTAACCAGATTGTTTAAAGGAATCTTGGAAAGTGAGAAGATGCCTGAGGAGTGGAGAAGAAGTGTACTGGTACCGATTTTTAAGAATAAGGGGGATGTGCAGAGCTGTAGTAACTACAGGGGGATAAAATTGATGAGCCACTGCATGAAGTTATGGGAAACAGTAGTGGAAGGTAGATTAAGAAGGAAAGTGATGATTAGTGAGCAGCACTATGATGACATGCAAAGAAAGAGCACAACAGATGCAATGTTTGCTCTGAGAGTGTTGGTGGAGAAGTATAGAGAAGGCCAGAAGGAGTTGCATTGTGTCTTTGTGGACCTGGAAAAAGCATATGACAAGGTGCCTCGAGAGGAGCTTTGGTATTGTATGAGGAAGTCGGGAGTGGCAGAGAAGTATGCAAGAGTTATACATGATATGTACGAAGGAAGCGTGACAGTGGTGGGGTCTGTGGTAGGAGTGACGGATACATTCAATGTGGAGGTGGGTGTTCATTAAGGATCGGCTCTGATCCCTTTCTTATTTGCAATGCTGATGGACAGGTTGACAGATGAGATTAGACAGGAGTCCCCGTGGACTATGAAGTTAGCTGATAACATTGTGATCTCTAGCGAGAGAAGGCAGAAAGTTGAGGAGACCTTGGAGAGGTGGAGATATGCTCTAGAGATGAGAGGAATGAAGGTCAGTAGGAACAAGACAGAATACGTGTGTGAATGAGAGGAAGGTCAGAGGAATGGTGAGGATGCAAGGAGTAGAGTTGGTGAAGGTAGATGAGCTTAAAATACTTTGGATCAACAGTTCAGAGTAACAGGGATTGTAGAAAAGAGGTGAAAGAGTGCAGGCAGGGTGGAATTGGTGGAGAAAAGTGTCAGGAGTATTTTGTGACAAACAGCAAGAGTGAAAGGGAAGATCTACAGGACGGTAAGGGAGACCAGCTATGTTATATGGATTGAAGACAGTGGTACTAATCAGAGAGCAGGAGACGGAGCTGTAGGTGGCAGTTAAAGATGCCAAGATTTGCACTGGGTGTGACGAGGATGGACAGGATTAGAAATTATTACATTAGAGGGTCGGCTCAGGTTGGACAGTTGGGAGTCAAAGGCAGAGAGGTGAGATTACATTGGTTTGGACATGTGCAGAGGAGAGATGCTGGGTATATTGGGAAAAGGATGTTAAAGATAATGCTGGTTTATGGTTGTGGTGAGAGAGGACATGCAGGTGATGGGTGTGACTGAGCAACATGCAGAGGACAGGATGACATGGAATAAGATGATCCGCTGGGGCAAACCCTAACGGGAGCAGCTGGAAGAAGAAGGTGGTGTTGTTAAATTACAGCCATGTTGTATTCCCTGGTTTATGTTAATTTGCTGTTTAATTGTAGTTTTTGTAATTTTAAAAAGTCATATTTTCTAATTTTGTTGGGGCTGGCTTGAAGATGAAATCCTTGAAGAGTTCAGATTTATAAAGGTTCTCTACCTTCCACCCAACACCACCCCTATCCTGCAGTCCATAGACCAGCAGGTCATTTCTAATTTCAAAAAGCTCTTCACCAACCACCTGTTCCGCCGTGGCTTTGAGGTGAAGGAGAGCACAAACCTCACCCTTTGAGAGTTCTGGAAGGACCACTATAACATTGTGATATGCCTCAGAATTATTGATTTAGCCTGGCAGGGTGTTACAAAGAGGACCTTGACCTCTGCGTGGAAGAAGCTGTGGCCTGAGGTTGTGTATGAAACGGACTTTGAAAGACTTGAACCCGAAGCTGCAGTGGCGGAAGACATTGTATTCCTCGGCAAGTCCATGGGCCTGGAAATGCATGAAGGTGACATCAACGGGCTCATCGAGGAACACTATGAGGAACTGACAACAGAGGAGCTAAAGGAGCTATTTAATGACACTTGCATAACGCATTTTAGAAACATTCTAAAAGGAAGGATGAAACAGACCTCATTGGACAGGTTTTTATCAAAAACCCCTGCAAATGAAAGTGATGAAGGTGCGGTGAAAAGGGCAAAAATCAGCAAATAACATTCAGTTATTCAGTTCAGCCTTTCTCCACCACCTCCGTCAGCATCTTCAACTCGTCTGATCTCCAAGGTAAATGCTGTACATTATACTGTACTTAATAAAAACAGTTTATTGTAGTACATTCTATTGTATTGTGTTTTTATATAATATTCATTACTTATTAGTACATTTTTCTTATTTAAAAAAATGTAACAAAAAAATTCTGGTGTTTTTTGGGGGTCCGGAACGGATTAATGGCATTTCAATTCATTTCAATAGGGAAAATTGATTTCAGTTAAGAGTAGTTTGACTCAGTCACAGAATGAATTAAACTCGTATCTCAAGATACCAATGTATATGCTGTTTCTTTTGTTATTTCTGCATTTGTGGATTTTTTTTTTGTTTAAGTGTTTGTTTTTCACTTACTGGATAATATATTAGGACTTTTGTCTTTGTATTGCCTTTTAGGCAATGCTATTCAATATTTCAGAAAGTTTTTTTTGGTGAAATGTGTCTATACAAACCAGAGCTTGTTTTTCACCTTTGTAAGGCATTCTAAGTACATTTTGGGACATTTCTAGTATTTTTAAACTTTTGAAACCAATCACTGTAGGCTAAAGTAAGCAAGTAGGGTATTGCGGTTAGGCTGCCTTACTTGAATACTTTTCTGGGCAGGTTACGTAGGACCCTGGGCCTTGCACTTGGGTCTTATTTAAGAGGCCTCACACCCTTTTTGCTAAGTCTGTGACTCCACATCATAACAGATATGGGTTTATAGGGTTATTATTATCACATGTAATAAGTACCGTGCAGTGAAATTATTACTTGCATGTGCCAATCAACATGCAACACATTGCCAATCTCCTACAGCACAATAAGTATAACTAACTTAACCTCACAAGTCTGTCTCTCACCTGAAAAAGTTCACAACATAAAAACCTAGAAGCCTAATAAAAGTATTAGTAAATAAAACACAGTGCACACAAGTATAAAGTGTTAAAGTACAAGTTTGGTTAAGTCAAACTTATTTCATTCAGCGGGTTAGGAAATGGATGGATGGATATTTCATCCATAAACAAAGCTGACAGTGCTGTTGCACCACAAGATTCAAATTTGCATTTGGCTAATATAGAGCACTACATCAGTCTTTAAAGATAGCTAGTGGTTCAATAGCAACCACAAAAACCACTGGCATTAATTGATACCCAAATGTATCTTATTTAAATTGAGGCTTCTGAAAAAGTATAAGGAAACTTAATCACTGTAGATATACTGGGACCAAATGAAATTAGTATAATATTCGAAAATGATATACCCATACAACTTTTATGAAATGATGTTTCTGTAGTCAAACATAGTTGGACCTCTGAAAATCAGATTCTGAAGGGGGGTATATTATATTGAAGAAGTGCAAACACTAACTACAAACCGGATTCCAAAAAAGTTGGGACACTAAACAAATTGTGAATAACAACTGAATGCAATGATGTGGAGATGGCAAATGTCAATATTTTATTTGTAATAGAATGTAGATGACAGATCAAACGTTTAATCCGAGTAAATGTATCATTTTAAAGGAAAAATATGTTGATTCAAAATTTCACGGTGTCAACAAATCCCAAAAAAGTTGGGACAAGTAGCAATAAGAGGCTGGAAAAAGTAAATTTGAGCATAACGAAGAGCTGGAAGACCAATAAACACTAATTAGGTCAATTGGCAACATGATTGGGTATAAAAAGAGCTTCTCAGAATGGCAGTGTCTCTCAGAAGCCAAGATGGGTAGAGGATCACCAATTCCCACAATGTTGCGCAGAAAGATAGTGGAACAATATCAGAAAGGTGTTACCCAGCGAAAAATTGCAAAGAATTTGCATCTATCATCATCAACTGTGCATAACATCATCCGAAGATTCAGAGAATCTGGAACAATCTCTCACCATCAATGCAGCGTAAGGGTCAAGGCCGTTTTCAAAACCATAATCGGCCACCCGGAACGCTTTCAGTGGCAGCGGTCGAGTGGCGTCCCTCGGTCCCCATCCTGGCGCCATATCTGAAGGGACCAATAAAATATTAGCGCATGTTTTTATTCACGATGGCCTATTATGACCTCCCTGAGGAGGAGGCCGCTAATTACGACCTCCTCAAGCCCGAAATACTGGCCCGCTACGGCATTAGCCCGGCCAGCAGGCGGTCGGCGAATGGCGGAACTGGGTCTTTGACCCTGAAAAGCCTGCTCCGCCAGGCGCCCAGGCGTCGAGTTCTGGGGCAAGATGGGCGCTGGCTACGACCTCCTCAAGCCAGAGGACCCGGCTGGGTCTTGACCCTGAAAAGCGGAAAGTGGTCGAGCGGGTGGCCTGTGAAGGCCTGGTCAATGCCATGCCCAGTTCCCTCGCCCAGCAGGTCCGGGGACACGCCTACCAAAACATGTCGGGCCTCCTCGGCGTCCTGGAGCCGTCAGTTGGCGGTCCTCCGACTTGGGGGGGCAGAAAAGCCTGCTCGCGGGAACCGGCAGGGACGGGCGGCCACCCCGGCCCTCTCGACGCGCTGCAGAAGCGCCAGCCAGAGCCAGAGGTGGCGGTCTCGCCACACTTGAAACAGCGCGGTCCCGGCTTCTCTCTTTGAATTGTTATATGGTCGACAACCCCGGGGAATCCTCGACATCCTAAAAGAAGGCTGGGAGGCCGAGGCCCTTCCTTCCTCTAACATTTTGGAGTACATAGCGCAACTGCGCGACCGACTCACAAAGATCAGGCCCCTCCTAAAAGAACACGTGACTCGTGCGCAAGCAGCGCAGGCCCGGTGTTACAACCGCAACTCCGTCCTCAGGGAGTTCCGCCCGGGGGACCGAGTTATGGTGCTCGTCCCGACCTCCCACTCGAAGCTGCTCGCTCACTGGCAAGGGCCTTACGAGGTTAAGGAGAGAAGGGGCTGTCGACTATTTGGTGAAACAGCCCAATCGCCGACCGGCGAGGATCTATCACGTCAACCTGCTAAAGCCCTGGAGAGATAGAGAGGAGCTTCCCAGCTCCCATAGGTCACTCTCCCTTTTCACGAGCACAACTGCCCTTAACCTCGGAGAAGAGCTGACCCCCAAGCAGCGGCAGGAGTTAACCCAGACCTCCGAGCCATCCCGAGGTGGTGAGCGAGTCACCCGGCGGACCTCGCTGATTGCCCACGATATAGTCACGGACCCGGTGTAATCGTCCGGGAGAGGCCCTACAGACTCCCGGAGGCAAAACGCGCAGAGGTCGAACTGGAGGTGAAACGTATGTTGGACATGGACATAATTGAAGAGAGCCATAGTCCCTGGTCCAGCCCTATTGTCCTCGTCTCCAAGCCAGACGGCTCCTGGAGGTTCTGTAACGACTTTAGACGTCTGAATCAGATCTCCAAGTTCGATGCCTACCCCATGCCCCGCATTGACGACCTCCTTGAGCGGCTGGGTACGGCTCGATATTTGACTACCCTTGACATGACGAAAGGGTATTGGCAAATTCCCTTTAACGGCATCCGCAAAGGAAAAAACGGCCTTTAGCACCCCTAGCGGGCACTGGCAGTACAAGGTCCTCCCATTTGGGCTGCACGGGACCCCGGCGACCTTCCAACGTCTGGTAGACAGAGTGCTAAAGCCCCACCAGTCCTATAGTGCCGCCTACCTGGATGACGTTGTCATCTATTTCGGCACCTGGGCGGAGCATCTACTGCAGGTCGCGCTGTCCTCCGAACACTGGCTAAAGCCGCCTCCGCATAAACCCCCGGAAGTGTTTTTTTGGATTAAAGGAGGCCAAATATTTAGGCTACCTCGTGGGACAAGGACAGGTGCGCCACAGGCTCCAAAGTTAAAGACATCTTAGAATGGCCCCGTCCGAATACCAAGAAACAGGTGCAGGCTTTCTTGGGGCTTGCGGGTTACTACCGCCGGGTTTGTTCCCGCTTCTCGAAGAGCAGCACCCTTGACTGACCTGACAAAAGGGCTCCCTCGGCGTGGTGTGGACCGACAAGCAGAACACGCTGCTCAGTGACCTAAAGAAGGCCCTAACGCCGGCACCTGTGTTACGGACGCCTCATTTTGGGCTCCCGTTTATTCTCCAGACCGGCTCGGACACAGGCCTGGGCGCCGTGCTGAGCCAAAGCGTCGATGGTGTCGAGCACCCTGTGATGTACCTTAGCCGGAAACTGATGGACCGGGAGACCCGGTATGCGGCGGTGGAGAGGGAGGCCTTGGCCATTAAGTGGGCAGTGACCCACCTCCGTTACTACCTGCTGGGTCGCGAATCGCTCTGGTGACTGATCACGCTGCACTTCAGTGGATGTCCCTGCACAAAGAGTCGAATCCAGCGGGTCACTAGGTGGTTTCTGGACTTGCAGCCGTATAAGTTCACTGTCACTTATCGGCGGGCACCCTTCAAGCCAACGCCGATGCTCTCTCGTATTCACGACCTCTCGGTTAGGTCCGCCCGACCTGACGGTCCTGGGCTAAGGGGGGGATCGTGTCACGCACGAGCGATTAGGAGGCCGCGGACTGATTCGAGAACACCTGGGAAAACATTCGCCGCCAGGGAATGGCGGGGTACTAACTTTCTCCCTCTGCTTCCTTATAGAAAAAGAGACCTTCCAGCACCATAGGCCTGGTTTGACCGCAGTGCGGTACTTCCGCCCTTCCTCCGCCATCTTGCCCTGACGTCATCCTTCCCATCCTCCCTAGCGGTCCTTCCCAGCTGTCCTCCACTTCCGGCTCCACCCCTATAAAATGGCCGCGACGCCAGGAGACGGCGTCGCGTTATGAACTGTTTAGTTTATGCTTTTGACCTCTTTATTTTCTGTACAAAATTTCTGTACAATATACGGGGCCGGAAACCCCAACCCTTATTGCTGTCTCCTCGGTCCTTTTACAATATATATATATATATATACATACACACACATACACACACAAATATATATATGTGTGTGTATACAGTGATCCCTTGCTGTATCGGCGCTTTGACTTTCAAGCTTTGCTCTATCGCGGATTTTATATGTAAGCATATGTAAATGTATATTGCGGATTTTTCGCTGATTCGCAGATTTCTGCGGACAATGGGTCTTTTAATTTATGCTACACGCTTCCTCAGTTTGTTTGCCCAGTTGATTTCATACAAGGGACGCTATTGGCGGATGGCTTAGAAGCTACCCAATCAGAGCACGTATTACATATTAACTAAAACTCCTCAATGCTATAAGATATGCCTCCTGCGTGGTGCTCGATTGTTTGCTTGTCTCTGCCTCTATCTCACCCTCTCTGACATTCTCTGCGCCTGACGTTGGGGGTGTGAGCAGAGGTGCTGTTTGCACAGAAGCTATTTGCCTAGTGGATATGGACGCTCCTCTAAGAAATGCCGCTTTTTCGAGGTGCGTCCAAAAGCACACTTATTGATTTTTTGCTTTAATCTTGCTCGCTCTCTCTCTCTGACGTTCTCTAAGCCTGACGGAGGAGATGTGAGCAGAGGGGCTGTTTGCTTAGAAGATACTGACGCTCCTCTAAAAAATGCTGCAGCAAACTTAAAAGCACACATATTGATTTTTTGATTATATTGATATATATGTGTATATATATATATATATATACACTAGCAAAATACCCACGCTTCGCAGCGGCGAAGTACTGCATTAAAATTTTTATTAAGAAGAAAATTAAACCTTTTTAAACTGAGGGAAAATATGGCAATAATTATTTGTTAAGGATCTCTTTGTATACAATGTTGTCAGTTCGCCCTCCGGTTGTAACATGACCAAGCTGTGCGCTGAGCTTACTCTTGAGCATGTAACTTACAGTTGGCCATGTGAACAGTAATCTTGTCTCAAATGTCACATCTTGGATTGCTGCTGTCATAATCGATTTGAGTTTAATGGTTTGTTTCAATTACAGTATTTGCAGGATTTGTTGTGTTGAAGTGACATTTGGCATCTGTCAAGCGTTGTAAGCACACAACCGGTTTTATTGATAAAATCACATCCAGCTTTTGAGAGTTTAAACATTCATAAACATCAAAGTGTCCACTACTGAAATCGTCACCTGTGAATCTAAGATGTTTAAGAGGCATTGGCGGTTGTCGAAAGGTGTAAACTATTTGGCCATTTTGGTACACTTGAAAGCGACAACCGAACAATTCAGCGGCAGCCATCAACTCACATGCAGAACCATAGGTGAAGGGCTTAAGCATTTCACTCTTCTAGTGCTCCTGTGTAGTATAATTATCTCCTGTACCGTAATCAGTCCACACCTTGAACCTGTCCCAGTCATTCAATACATAAGACAGAATCTTCCTCCGGATATCAAGAGTGAGCCTGATATGGCCGTGCAATATGTAACAAAGAGAATGGAAAAGGTAGGTGGTATCTCCGGGCATGGAAACCACTCGGTAAGTGACAGTTCTTTGATCGATGGTGATCATCTCGATAGACATGGTAATGGGGGTTGTAATGAAAAAGGAAATGGGTACCTGAGCAATGTAAAGTAATTGTAAAATACCTATACAATACCTATAATTGTAATAAACAAACAATAAAACAACGGAGAAGCCGTGGATTAAACAAATTAGGGCTGTAGTTATCAGTAGGGAGATGTGAATCCCGTGGCGAAGCAAGGAAGGGAATGTAGAGACCGGAGCGACGGACAGTCTTATATAGGCAGGTAGCCAGCCAACAACGTGGGAGGCGTTGGGATGGGGGACACAACGCCACCTCACGCGGTGACCGAGGTGCAGGCTATGGACGTATATATGTACGTAAGTAGGATTCAGTTAGCGTTGGGAACCCGTGTACCAAATAACTTGAAGATGGGCCCATAAGTAACAAAGACTGTTGAAAAGTTCAATATGGCGGCCGACAGTGGCATCATACCACCGAAATAAGTACATACATTGGTTTCGGTTAGTGCAGGGAAGCCGCCTACCAAATTTCGAGAAGATGGGGCCATAAATAAGAAAGTTCAATATGGCAGACGTTGTTGACCGTTATGACCATTACGCATAGAATTTCAAAATGAAACCTGCTTAACATTTGTAAGTAAGCTGTAAGGAATGAGCCTGCCAAATTTCAGCCTTCTACCTACATGTGAAGTTGGAGAATTAGTGATGTTGGAAAGTTCAATATCTCGGCTGACAGTGGCATCATACCACCGAAATAAGTATGTGCATTTGTTTCGGTTAGCACAGGGAAGCCACCTACCAAATTTCGTAAAGATGGGGCCGTAAATAAGAAAGTTCAACATGGCAGACGTTGTTGACCGTTATGACCGTTACACGTAGAATTTCGAAATGAAACCTGCTTAACTGTTGTAAGTAAGCTGTAAGGAATGAGCCTGCCAAATTTCAGCCTTCTACCTACACGGGAAGTTGGAGAATTAGTGACGTTGGAAAGTTCAATATGGCGGCCGACAGAGGTGTCATACTAACGAAATAAGTACGGACATCGGTTTCCGTTAAAAGTTCAATATGGCAGCCGACAGTGGCATCATATCACCGAAATAAGTACCAAATTTCAGCCTTCTACCTACGGGAAGTTGGAGAATTAGTGACGTTGGAAAGTTTAATATGGTGGCTGAAAGTGGCATCATACCACGAAATAAGTATGTACATTGGTTTCGGTTAGCGCAGGGAAGCCGCCTACCAAATTTCGTGAAGATGGGGCCATGAATAAGAAAGTTCAATATGGCGGACGTTGTTGACCGTTATGACCGTTAAGCGTAGAATTTCAAAATGAAACCTGCTTAACTTTTGTAAGTAAGCTGTAAGGAATGGGCCTGCCAAATTTCAGCCTTCTACCTACACGGGAAGTTGGAGAATTAGTGACGTTTGGAAAATTCAATATGGCGGCCGACAGTGGCGTCATACCATCGAAATAAGTAAGTACATCGGTTTCGGTTAGCGCAGGGAAGACGCCTACCAAATTTCGTGAAGATGGGGCCATAAATAAGAAAGTTCAACATGGCGGACGTCGTCGAACGTTATAGACCGTTATGACCGTTACGCGTAGAATTTCGAAATGAAACCTGCTTAACTTTTGTAAGTAAGCTGTAAGTAACATGGGAAGTTGGAGAATTAGTGATGAGTCAGTGAGTAGTGAGTGAGTGAGTGCTTTGCCTTTTATTATTATAGATATATATGTGTGTGTGTATATATATATATATATATACACTCACACACATATATATACACACACACATATATATATATATGTTGTGTGTGTGTGTATATATATATATATATATATATATATATATAGACACTGCTCACAAAAATTAAAGGAACACTTTAAAGAAACACATTAGATACATCAGATCTCAATATGAAGTTGGATATCTATACAAATAACGACAGGGCAATGTCTTAGGAACAAAAGGATGCCAAGTCTTTTAATGGAAATAAAAGTTTTCTGCCTACAGAGGGCTCAATTGTGTAGACATCCTAAAACCAGAGTGAAATGAAGATGTGGCAGGCTAGTCCAATTTTTCAAAAACTTAATTTCTGCTACTCAAAATGCTTTTCAGTATCTTGTGTGAGCCCCACGAGCTTGTATGCATGCTTGACAACGACGGATGGTGTCTTGTGGCATTTCCTCCCAGATCTGTATGAGGGCATCCCTGAGCTGTTGTACAGTCTGAGGAGCAACCTGGCAGCGCCTAATGGACCGAAACATAATGTCCCACAGATGTTCTATTGGGTTTAAGTCAGGGATCGTGAAGGCCATTCAATTGTTTCAATTCCTTCATCCTCCAGGTACTGCCTGCATACTCTTGCCACATGAGGCCGGGCATTGTCGTGCATTAGGAGGAAACCAGGACCTACTGCACCAGGGTAGGGTCTGACAATGGGTTCAAGGATTTCATCTCGTTACCTTATTGCAGTCAGAGCACCATTTCCTACGCAGTAGATGTCTGTGCGTCCCTCCATGGATATGCCTCCCCAGACCATCACTGACCCACCACCAAACCTGTCATGTTGAACGACGTTGCAGGCAGCATATCGTTCTCCTTGTCTTCTCCAGACTCTTTCACGTCTATCACAGCTGCTCAGGGTGAACCTGCTCTAGTCTGTAAAAAGTACAGGGCGCCAGTGGCGGACTTGCCAATTCTGGTGTTCTTGAGCAAATGCCAGTCGAGCTCCACGGTGCTGGGCAGTGAGCACAGGGCCTACGACAGGACGTCGGGCCCTCAGGCCATCTTCATGAAGTCTGTTCCTGATTGTTTGGGTAGAAACATTCACACCAGTGGCCCTCTGGAGGTAATTCTATAGGGCACGAGCAGTGCTCAGCCTGTTCCGCCTTGCACAAAAGAGCAGGTATCCTACTACGGCCCTGTCCAACTCTCAGCCAGTCTCCTGAAATCTCCTCCATGTTCTGGAGATTGTGCTGGGAGACACATTAAACCTTCTTGCTGCAGCACGTGTGGATGTGCCATCCTGGAGAAGTTGGACAACCTGTGCACCTTCTGTAGGGTTAAGGAATCGCCTCATACCGCCAGTAGAGATAATTATATATATATATATATAATATATATATATATATGTGTGTATATATATATATTTATATATATATATATATATATATATATATATATATATATATATATATATATATATATATATATATATATATATACTGCTCAAAAGAATTAAAGGAACACTGTTTAATCAGAGTATAGCATAAAGTCAATGAAACTTATGGGATATTAATCTGGTCAGTTAAGTAGCAGAGGGGGTTGTTAATCAGTTTCAGCTGCTGTGGTGTTAATGAACAATGAGATGACCCCCAAAACAGGAATGGTTTAACAGGTGGAGGCCACTGACATTTTTCCCTCCTCATCTTTTCTGACTTTTTCTTCACTAGTTTTGCATTTGGCTACAGTCAGTGTCACTACTGGTAGCATGAGGCTATACCTGGACCCTACAGAGGTTGCACAGGTAGTCCAACTTCTCCAAGATGGCACATCAATACGTGTCATTGCCAGAAGGTTTGCTGTGTCTCCCGGCACAGTCTCAAGGGCATGGAGAAGATTCTAGGAGACAAGCAGTTACTCTAGGAGAGCTGGAGAGGGCCATAGAAGGTCCACAACCCATCAGCAGGACCAGTATCTGCTCCTTTGGGCAAGGAGGAACAGGATGAGCACTGCCAGAGCCCTACACAATGACCTCCAGCAGGCCACTGGTGTGAATGTCTCTGACCAAACAACCAGAAAGACTTCATGAGGGTGATCCAAGGGCCCCATGTCCTGTAATGGGCCCTGAGCTCACTGCCCAGCAGCATGCAGCTCGATTGGCATTCACCATAGAATACCAGAATTGGCAGATGCACCACTGGTGCCCTGTGCTTTTTACAGATTGAGCAGGTTCACCCTGAGCACGTGACAGAAGTGAAAGGGTCTGGAGAAGCCATGGAGAACATTATGCTGCCTGTAACATCATTCAGCATGAGCAGTTTGGTGGTGGGTTAATGATTGTCTGGGGAGGCACATCCATGGAGGGTCACACAGACCGCTACAGGCTTGACAAAGGCACCTTGGCTGCCATTAGGTATCAGGATGAAATCCTTGGACCCATTGTCAGACCCTATGCTGGTACAGTGGCTCCTGGTGCACGACAATTCCTGGCCTCATGTGGTGAGAGTATGCAGGCAGTTCCTGGAGGATGAAGGAATTGATACCATTGACTGGCCACCACACTTTCCTGACCTAAATCCAAAACAACACCTCTGGGACATTATGTTTTGGTCCATCCAATGCCACCAGGTTGCACCTCAGACTGTCCAGGAGCTCAGTGATGCCCTGGTCCAGATCTGGGAGGAGATCCCCCACAACACCATCTGTCGTCTAATTAGAAGCATGAACCGATGTTGTCAGGCATGTATACAAGAACACAGGGGCCATACAAAGTGCTGCGTACAATTTTGAGTTGCTGCAATTAAATTTTGGCAAAATGGACTAGCCTACCACATAATTTTTTCACTCTGATTTTTGGGGCGTCTTTGAATTCAGGGCTCTGTAGGTTGATCATTTTCATTTCCATCAAACGATGTGGCATCCTTTCGTTCCTAACACATTACCCAGTCTATATCAGTATAGATATCCAGCAGGATTTCTTTTTCCCATTGAGATCTGATGTGTTTTCAAAGTGTTATATATGTATATACATATACACACATATATACACATATATATATACATATGCACATATTTATACATACATATATATATACATATATATACATACATATATATATACATATATATACATACATATATATATACATATATATACATACACATATATATATACACATATATACATATATACATATATACATATATATATACACATATATACATATACACATATATACATATATATATACACATATATACATATACACATATATACATATATATATATATATATATATATATATATATATAAAAATACCAAGGCCAAGAAATGAGAAGTAGTGTGTTAAAGAAGCAATGAAAAAGAAAAGGAAACATTTTGAAAATAACGTAACATGATTGTCAATGTAATTGTTTTGTCACTGTTATGAGTCGACAGATATTCCTGAATAAATCAACTCAAACCTTAATTAAAAATATATCCTGTCTAAATTATACAAGTTAGAAATAAAGTAAACGTTAAAAGAACAAACATTCAAATTTCTTTACTCTTATATAATTTTTATATAAAGAATAAACTTAAATTTTATATCCCAAAAGATTTTGCTCTCCATAAAAATATCCATCCATCCATCCATTTTCTAACCCGCTGAATCCGAATAGGGTCACGGGGGTCTGCTGGAGCCAATCCCCGCCAACACAGGGCACAAGGCAAGGCAGGAACCAATCCTGGGCAGGGTGCCAACCCACCGCAGGACACACACAAACACACCCACACACCAAGCACACACTAGGGCCAATTGAGAATCGCCAATCCTCCTAACCTGCATGTCTTTGGATTGTGGGAGGAAACCGAGCGCCCGGAGGAAACCCACGCAGACACGGGAGAACATGCAAACTCCACGCAGGGAGGAACCGGGAAGTGAACCCGGGTCTCCTAACTGCGAGGCAGCAGCGCTACCACTGCGCCACCGTGCCGCCCCATAAAAATATATCCTGTTAAAATTATACAAATTCAAATATGAACATGGTGCATAACAAAACCTGGAAATATAAATAAAATTTGTTCTTTTCAGCAATAACAAATCAGATCATTCAGTTGTCTTTGCTCTTGTCATTTTATCAGAGCTGGGCGCTTGGCATCTTTTTTTGGCAACAAGTTCGTTTATGTTTGGTGTGAGGTTCTGTGTTGTGGAGATTCTCAGGATGGACTGCAGGTGCACATCAGTGAGTGCTGTTTTGTTAGTCTTCATGACTGAGAAGAGCTTCTCACACAGATATGTGGTACCAAACATGCACAAGGTTCGAGCCGCATGTAGACGGAGCTGGAGCATTTTTGCGGGAATGGAGTGAACAAACTGTGCGGGCCCTGCAGTATCGTACTTTGCCTTCAGTGTGCCATTACACTGCAGCTCAATCACCTCCATCTGAATCTGCACAGGTGCAGTTTCCACATCGACAGCAAATGGGTTGCGAAACAACTCAAAATTCTTTTTTTGTTCTTCAAAGTCACCAAAGCGCCGTGCGAACTCAGTGCACAGTGCGCTCAGTTTATCAGCAAAGTGAGTATTTGGGAACACCGTTGTGCCGACTTGGTTCAACATTACTTGGCAACAGGGAAAGTGGGGCAAGTTGCACTGGTGCATTTGTGTCTCCCATAAAAGTAGCTTCACTTGAAATCACTTTGTGATTTTGCACGGATAAAAACGTCTGCTGAAGTGTCAGATTCTTCTTTAACTCTTCTGCTTTCTGTATCTTGTGCATTGCATTCAGGTCTTTCAGGTTATCTTGATGTTTTGTCTCATAGTGCCGTCTTAGATTAAATTCTGTAATTACAGCCACATTAGCTCCATAAATGAGACACACGGGTTTACCGGCAATGTCAGTAAACATATACTCAGCCTCCCATCAGTTTTTAAAGGCTCTATGTTCAGAATCACCTTTTCTCTTCGGCATCGTGTGGGCTAGCTTCGCAATAAAGTGCAGCATCATAAGCTAGACTTGATTAACGCGGTAAGTGTTCGGTAAGGCAGCTAAAGCGCTGCATTATGGGATCTGTAGTTTATTGTGTTACCAGCGCTTCATATCCCCAGGCCATTAATAACAATAATACAGTATATAAAATGATCTCGCAGGCCGGATATAATTACACGCCGGGCCAGATGTGGCCTGCGGGCCTTGAGTTTGACACATATGGACTAAATAGAACTTGAAAAGATATATTTTTTCAAATGTGATCGCACAATTCAGATAGAGTTCACGCGCACTACAGCCTGCATGCCTCAATAAGTCATCCTCCCCTCGCTCTTACTTTTTTACCGTTCATCTAATGAATACACCGAGTATGGCTTTAGCAAAACAATCATTGATCGCGAATAAAGTATCCATTATTCATAAAGCTTCAATTGGTGATCTGTCTTTCTGTGTTAACCGCATATTTTTTCATACGTCTCAAACCAAGGGGATGCGAGGCTAAAATGTATCGGGAAGCGCACGTACATAATCAGTTCGTCCCCTCTCGGGAATCGAACCTTGGAAGCCGGCGCTAGAGGGGAAGCCTCTACTATTGCGCCACGGCGAATGGTTTTTCTATTGGAGCGTAGCAGTGTAATTCAGTTTTTGTTCAGCACTCTTTGGGAACTGTTGCTTTTTGTCTGCACACTGCGTCAGTTCACGTGAGCCGCTGAATATGGTTTTATATGTCACTCGCTCGCTTCTAATTGTTTCGCTGCCTTCTTAATGATATAATGCATGTTTTCTTCAGCGCTTTTTGTAGCTCTTCCTGGTTTTCTAAGGAATGCGTGATTACGTGGGAGGCATGATGATGTCACACGAAACTCCGCCTCCCCACAAGTTTCGAGATCAACTCCATTACAGTAAATGGAGAAAAACAGCTTCTAGTTATGACCATTATACGTAGAATTTCGAAATGAAACCTGCCCAACTTTTGCAAGTAAGCTGTTAGGAATGAGCCTGCCAAATTTCAGCCTTCTAACTACACGGGAAGTTGGAGAAATAGTGATGAGTCAGTCAGTGAGTGAGTGAGTCAGTCAGTGAGGGCTTTGCCTTTTATTAGTATAGATATATATATATCCACATATACACACACAGATATATATATATATATATATATATATATATATTTTTGTCACAGTCAGCTGGGGTTTTGTTAGTGGCCTCGAGTAGGGGGCTTGAAAGCCCAAACCAGTAGGGACCCAAGGCCACCAACAGCCAGCGCCACGGTGCCTGAAGAACCCAGGAGCTCAGCACTTCCGCCACACCAGCTGGGGGGAAGAAGACAGGGGACACCCGGAGGGCTTCCAGGTGTGCAGCCGGCAGTTCCGCCACACTGGGGCATGTCCACAGAGGAATGCCGGGAAGCAGCTGGAGCACATCCGTGGTGTGATAAAAGGGGCCGCCTCCCAACAGTCGAGGGCGGAAGTCGGGTGGAAGAGGACGAAGCTGGAGAGATGACTGGAGGCAGCCAGAAGGAAGGCAACAGAGACTGTGAGGCCCGGACTTTGGGGGATCAGTGCTGGAGGTACTGGGACATGCACAAAGAACTGTAAATATTGTATATAGTGTGGTGTAAATAAACGTGTGTGTGGTGGAAGAAACAATGTCCTTCTGTCTGTATCCGGGTCCCATTCCATAATATTAATATATATATATATATATATTGTGAACGCTGGCCCCGGCACAGACAGACGGACATCATATTTTGCTCCCCACACACCGCTTATTTACAATATTCTCCAATATACAAAAGTCACGCAGCACTCACAACCCCAGCGCCCTTGGCACTGAATCCCCCAAAGTGCAGGGCCCACAGTCTCTGTGCCTTTGTCCTGGCCGCCTCCTGTCCTCGCTCTCCAGCTCAGTCCTTCTGCCTCCCGACTTCCACCACCGACTGGAGGGAGGCGGCCCCTTAAATAAGGCTCCCGGATGAACCCCAGGTGTTCCGCCTTCTAGCCACGCCTCAAGCGTGGCGGAAGTGTCGGCTGTCTTCCTGGCAGCTCTCCGGTGCCACGCAGTCTTCCCCGCACTTCCTGGTGTGGCGGAAGTGCCGGCTCCCGGGATAATTAGGCACCGGGCGCCGCCTGGCGGTGGCCACGGG
The DNA here is from genome assembly GCF_016835505.1 of Polypterus senegalus. Taxonomy (NCBI): domain Eukaryota; kingdom Metazoa; phylum Chordata; class Cladistia; order Polypteriformes; family Polypteridae; genus Polypterus; species Polypterus senegalus. Next base: position 181,325,078 of record NC_053157.1, read on the forward strand.
TCCCTACAGGGCTGGGCTTCAAAGCCCTGTACCCAGGCCCCTGCCTAACCAGGACGGACGCCCCACTCTGTCTGGAGGAGGCACTCGCCTCCTCCGTCCTCCAAGCGCCCCGCCGGGCTCCTGCCCCGACCGGCAACCGCACGGGATAAACCGGCATCGGGGCGCCGCCTGGCGGTGACCACGGGCCCCTACAGGGAAGGGCTTCCATGCCTCAACCCGCGGCCCCTAACAGAACCAGGACGGACGCCTGGGTCTGGAGGAGGCACAAGCCCTCCTCACGCCCTCCTACGCCCGGGCTCCACGCCGGGGCCACAATATATATATATATATATATATATACACACACATACACATACAGTGGTGTGAAAAACTATTTGCCCCCTTCCTGATTTCTTATTCTTTTGCATGTTTGTCACACAAAATGTTTCTGCTCATCAAACACATTTAACCATTAGTCAAATATAACACAAGTAAACACAAAATGCAGTTTTTAAATGATGGTTTTTATTATTTAGGGAGAAAAAAAAATCCAAACCTACATGGCCCTGTGTGAAAAAGTAATTGCCCCTTGTTAAAAATAACCTAACTGTGGTGTATCACACCTGAGTTCAATTTCCGTAGCCACCCCAGGCCTGATTACTGCCACACCTGTTTCAATCAAGAAATCACTTAAATAGGAGCTGCCTGACACAGATAAGTAGACCAAGAGCACCTCAAAAGCTAGACATCATGCCAAGATCCAAAGAAATTCAGTAACAAATGAGAACAGAAGTAATTGAGATCTATCAGTCTGGTAAAGATTATAAAGCCATTTCTAAAGCTTTGGGACTCCAGCGAACCACAATGAGAGCCATTATCCACAAATGGCAAAAACATGGAACAGTGGTGAACCTTCCCAGGAGTGGCCGGCCGACCAAAATTACCCCAAAAGCACAGAGACGACTCATCCGAGAGGTCACAAAAGACCCCTGAACAACGTCTAAAGAACTGCAGGCCTCACTTGCCTCAATTAAGGTCAGTGTTCACGACTCCACCATAAGAAAGAGACTGGGCAAAAAAATTTCCAAGACGCAAACCACTGTTAAGCAAAAAGAACATTAGGGCTCGTCTCAATTTTGCTAAGAAACAATGATTGCCAAGACATTTGGGAAAATACCTTGTGGACTGATGATACAAAAGTTGAACATTTTGGAAGGCAAATGTCCCGTTACATCTGGCGTAAAAGGAACACAGCATTTCAGAAAAAGAACATCATACCAACAGTAAAATATGGTGGTGGTAGTGTGATGGTCTGGGTTTGTTTTGCTGCTTCAGGACCTGGAAGGCTTGCTGTGATAGATGGAACCACGAATTCTACGGTCTACCAAAAAATCCTGAAGGAGAATGTCCGGCCATCTGTTCGTCAACTCAAGCTGAAGCGATCTTGGGTGCTGCAACAGGACAATGACCCAAAACATACCAGCAAATCCACCTCTGAATGGCTGAAGAAAAACAAAATGAAGACTTTGGAGTGGCCTAGTCAAAGTCCTGACCTGAATCCAATTGAGATGCTATGGCATGACCTTAAAAAGGCGGTTAATGCTAGAAAACCCTCAAATAAAGCTGAATTACAACAATTCTGCAAAGATGAGTGGGCCAAAATTCCTCCAGAGTGCTGTAAAAGACTCATTGCAAGTTATCGCAAAAGCTTGATTGCAGTTATTACTGCTAAGGGTGGTTGTTTCCGATGGGAGTGTTAGCTCCATGGAAATATGTTTTTTTATATTGCGGCGTTTTAATAAACCTTTATTTAAATAAGTATAAATTATAATGGCGATATCCCTCTTTTCGGCGATAGGCGGCGACAAAGTCACAGAAAAGACAATATACTTGGCTTGTTTAATGCAGCTTACGTTGCTTTAAAATGACAGGGAAGACCAGTCAAATTTCATCTCTAACCGCGGGGATTCGGTCGTGTAGAAATTGCTTTTTTTCTGTCACAACGGAGGTGGCCTTGGAGTCTATTTCTTCCACTCCCTCAGGTCTTCAAAGCTTGGCAAGGTTCCAGCGTTCTTTTATATTGTGTCCACACGACCAAATCCCCCAGTACAATGCCAAACAAGGTAGACAAACCTAAGCTAAGCATCAGACAGTCAGATCATGTAACACTTAGGCCTTTTAGGGCTGACAACAGCTGTTCTTGTCTGTCTTTATACTTTGCCTAGCCCAGCAATTCTGAAAGCTGACACTCTGTGCTAAAGCTGGCTCAGCTCTTCATGGCATGTTACACAGAAAAAGAAATGAAAAATACATTTAAAGAGAGCTAAAACAGATACAGTGACACAATTCTTAATATTATAACAACCTTAGTATAACAGTGGCCCAACCAGTTATTAGGTTCAGGGGGCAATTACTTTTTCACACAGGGCCATGTAGGTTTGGATTTTTTTTCTCCCTAAATAATAAAAACCATCATTTAAAAACTGCATTTTGTGTTTACTTGTGTTATATTTGACTAATGGTTAAATGTGTTTGATGATCAGAAACATTTTGTGTGACAAACATGCAAAAGAATAAGAATTCAGGAAGGGGGCAAATAGTTTTTCACACCACTGTATATATACTGTATATATATAATATTTGTTTACTCCTTATGTTTAACAATAAATTGTATTATTCTGTTTCTTAAAACGAATGAGCCTCAGTTACCTTGATATAAAACTAAAGGCCGGAAAGGAAAGGTTAAAAAAAAGTAGTGGCCTTGCCAAATTATTGGATTAATCCAACATTATTATGGCATCCTCCTCGGTGGCCGTCTTACTAATTATTAATCAACAAAATTCCTACACTACCAATTCTGTCTGCATCCAGTCTTATATTTCAATATATAAATGCATTAATCATACTTCTACAATCTTTGTGTTTATTAATAAATTATATTATTCTGTTCCTTAAAACAAGTGTGCCTTATCTTGACATAAGTTTAAAGAACTGCTTCCTACAACAGAGAAAGGCAAGGTAAATTAAGTAGGAGCCTTGCCGAAGTATTTGATTAATTGCCAGTACTGCCAAAGGTAAGACTGATAATTAAACAAGCAACTTAAAATTCAATTTTATTGACTGTCCCCTGGGTGGGCAAGTTAAAATCTCAATTTTCAAATCCTACAGTGGCATGAGGGCAATTTGCTGCACCTCCTTAATGATTTGTTTTCCTTTTTATGTGCTGTGAATGCACTATCATAGTCTTGCATGAGCTACTATGCTTATGCATATAGTTTTGAAAGAACATAAAACACACATGAATCCAGTTTTCGCAGAGCTCTGAATTTTTTACTACACAGTGCATTTATCGTCGATGCATGCGTGTCCTGTGCAATTGAAGTTTGTGTCATACGAGTTTTTGAGCGTTTCAGTATGGACAGGGATTCTTGCGAAAACTCCAATGCGAACTGATATTTTTTGTTTAAAACTCAGTTTTTAAATTAAAATGCGTTAGAATGAACGTAGCCTCAGTGTGAGACAATCCACAAAACCCCACCACCATACTTTGCTCGTTCTCTTTGCCATGCTGCGGTCTCTACAGGTTACAGCAAATTTGAACACACTGTAGAATTCAAAAGGAAACTATAGATTGTAGGGCAGCACATGTTTATGCAGCGCAAACAGATGCAACACACATTTGTGCTGTGCACTGGGTAAGCTAGCAACTGTGCAAACCAATGGGATGGCATTATTTTGATGGTAGAATTGGTTTATACAGAGTTATCCATTATTTACTTCAGCACCGATACTTATGGTCCAAAAACTGCTAGCAATACCTAACTCAAAATTTTAGCACTGATCCAACACTACTTGAGATAACCAAGATGCAGTAAACACCAATAAAGGACAGAAAAACAGTGAACTTGGTCTGTATCCCTTCTCTCACTCTCAGGTATTGAAGTGTCACAGTATTCTGAAATGCCAACAAGCAGAAACTACCAATTTTTGAGATATCAAAAATTTCAACTGTTACTGCAATCTCAGAAAAACTGACCTAGGTTGAGGTTAGGTACTGTTAACAATTATATCAAAAGAAAAGTAAACTAAAAGTAATACCAAGTAAATAGTAATTTTACCACTGTATGACCACCAGACTTTTCAGAGGTACTGGGGGAGAGATGGGGATTTAGAAGTACTATTGAATGTTCATACTTATGTTTTTCTTTATTAGACTTTTTAAATAAAAATGTACTGCAAAAGGGTGGAAGCTATAGGTCTCTAACATCAGAGTTATGAGTAAAGAAAGAATATAGGTGCTGTATATGTAGGTGATGCATTAGAATTATCAAAACAACTGCATATTCAGATTCTGCCATTGACCAATTTTATGCACATCATTTTTAATAAATCTTTGTTTCAATTTCACCAGTATAAGTTAACGCAATGTGGAATTTATCTAGATCAACACAAAAGATAAGCTTGTTGGAATCCTGACATCTACACAAGTCTTCTGAAGGAGATAAAGCAATTGCACTTCAATATGGGGCTACACCCCACATGGACTTGTTAAGGCTTCTGAAATAGTAGACTGTGAAAGTTCTTTTAAAAAAGCTCTAAAAAGATTAGCCACTGCCAGACTTGCAATTTAAAACAACTTACAAAACAATTAGCAGATAATGATGGAAACAGTGAGTGTGACCATCTACAAAGGTGTAAAGCAAATGTATTGTGCCATCAACCAGAGTAATGCCTGTATATTACAACAACTAGCGCCACTTCTGAACTTGCATTTAACACAGGTGTTACTTTTCATACTCATCACTGATATTGGCTATACCATCTCACAAGCTTAACAGTGTTGATAGGCTTGTCTTTTTCACCCACAGCCTTTCACAGGCTACAGTGCTGTGTTTAATACAAAAACACAATGCCTACGTCTGCACTAAGGACACAAACTATTATTAGTGTATGGCCATGATTTCGTCGGTTTACTTTGACTCACTTATTTCCTTTTTGAATTCCATTTTGTGCACTTTGTTTATATCTTCTTGAAAAGTAAGTAGAGTGAATCGAAGGATCACATAACTGCACTGAACAGTTTTTTATTTTGATTTTTTTATTCTGTTTTGTGCAATTTATATACAGTAGAAATATTAAAAATGATGTCTGGTAAGACATACCATCTACCTGTAATTTTGAATGATTTAAATACAGTAAGTATAGATTTTAAAATGATCTTGAAAGAATTAAAAATATTTATAAGGATTAGAAGATTTTATGGTATAGAGGAAGGATTTCTTTAACTTTATTAATGTTATGTTAAAAGAACTGCTTTTGTGATGCTGTGGCATATTACTTAAATATTGTGATATGGACATGTCATGGGCAAACACTGTTAAAACCTTTGGGTTTAAAACCATGTTTCTGGTATAAACAATTTAGTCATTACTTGTCAGGTCTACAATTTCATAACTATACAGAAGTAAGGCACAGCAACACACAATCTATCTCATCACCGCTCTTGGATTGTAGTTCAATTCACGGTTGAGACTCCTGCTATTTTTCCTTTTAATTCTTCCTAGGACCCCAGCTTTTTCCATCAGCTGAAAACACGTTGTAAAATGAGGCAATAATTCTAAACTGGCTCGCTCCATGTGGATAAGTGTGTGTGCATGAAAAGTGTGTTTGACCGATGATCAGCCTAGAGGCAGCCCCCCACCCAACATAAGCCAAGCATTCCATAATTCTAACCTGGAGAGCTGAAGTATATAAAACATGGAATATTACTACATGCAACATATTTAATTTGACTTAATGTTTCAGAAAATATTCTGCATAACCTTTATATGAGCAGTATTTATTTACAAATACCAGAAGGGACACGTACCAGTTATCCAATCAGCTGCTTCTTGAACTTGTTTACATCCAGGTCTTAACACAAAGCACTGTTTGTCATTATAAAGTCCTTTGTGACTTTCAGAGGAGTCTAGCCCTTCCTGAGATGCACTGTCAAGTAAGCTGATGGGTGTTGCAGTTCTTCTGAAAAATGCAAGCATGTTTACATAATCATTTTCAAGTAGAGCCCCTAATACTACCCTAATTAATACAATAAATACTTGTTTCCAAACTACTTTCATTCTGAATATCACACCTCTATAGAATTTCATACTGGAGAAGTATGGAAAACTTGCAATCCAAAATCATGTGAAGATTCTAGTAAGTTAGAGGTTGCTTGCTTAAAATGTGCCCCATGTTGTTTTTACTTTTTGTCCAGATTTGTAAACACAATTGCCAGTTAACTAACTAAATAAGACAAATATCAATTAATGAATGCATATTTGTTTAATAAATTTACTCATTTCAGGAAAACATTTACATGACATTAACATTTTGAATATAAAGATTCTTTCTTTACACAATAATATTTAATTGTTTATCATTGTCTTCTCAAAATATTTCATAGTCTTGTCAAAAGCTCAAGAAAGCTCAGAGCTCCAGGACATTCTCAGCTTTCGCTAATGAAGGAAAACTATATACTCCAAAGCACTCTTTCAGTAATTCTTCAGGAGACAGCAAGGTAGCTGGTGAGGTTTACCAGTAAGGAAATGAAGTGTTGCATACACGTGTAGAAAGTAGGTAAGCAAGAAATATAACACTGATGAAAGTCTTGAAGGGGTGCAAGCCACATACCCCTGTATTTTCATATTTCTACGACAAAAGGGGAATAGAAAGTTAAACATTACAAGCAGCAAGCCTGCTTAAGATCTGATTACAGGTCAGGTGTTACCCTCATCAACACAGCCTCACCACATCATATCCCTTGTTTATGAGGAGATACTGGGATAAATCTTAAGCCTGAGGTCTTTTAAATAACAGACCTACTAAAACAGATAAGTATAAAACTGTTATTTCCCAAAATGTCTGTGCAACAATTACACAATTCACAAAAAAAGCAAAAATTTCCACTTTCATGAGTCAACTGAGCCAACAATAAAAAAAATCCTCAATCCTCTCCCCTCCACAGTGATTAACTGGCTCATTTTAAATACTTCTAGGGAAAAGTAATTTTGGCTAACATATACTGAATACATATTTTCTATAAAAATCAAACTTTTACAGTCCTAGTCTGTGCATTGAGTTCTCTTCTCATGCCTGAATTTATGAAAGTTCCAAATATGGAAAAATGACACACTACAGTAGTTGCATACTAGGGCTGAGATGACTGTTGATAACATCATCCATCATCAACTGGCAAGTCACATCATCGATGGACTCCAAAAATGTAAAGAAATTTCCTCAAAGCACTAAACTGCAGCCATCATTTTTTTTTTTTCTTGCACGCCTTACAAGACAGCTGTCAAGCACTCGTTTTCACACCAAGTCCCTCTGCTTTATTTCAAATCAGGGATTAGTGGTTGTTTAATTTCCAATTAGTTTGGTTGCATTTCACACTGCAAACTGTCAACCAAACTACACATAACAAACAACTCATGGCCTTGTCCTGAATTTCTTTTATTGGGAAGAACATTTTTTTCAGGGAATAAATTGTCATGGAGGGTTAGGAAAAATTGTGTTTGCACATTGCCACATTTCCCCTAATTATTTGGTTTATTACCAAATACAGTTGTGTAGGCAGAATTAATATCAAACAAGTGGAAGATTACTTGAAAATTAATAGCCACAAAGAAGAGCCAGCTCTGCTGAGGCCATGTGCTTCAATTTTCATTTCCAGTCACCATATGAATGTAACCTCAATTTAACTGATCTCAAATCAATTCCTCTGTCTTAACTCTTGTATATGTTTGTTAATAATGTTCATTTTGGTTGTTTAACATTTATTACATATGTCAAAGTTAGTGTACATATCGAGAGGATGTCCCACCTCACCTGCACACAACACTTTCATAATGCAAGGTTGGGGGGTTTACTCACCAGTCTCACAGCTCACTGCCGTTACTCTCTCACCACCTCTGTAAATTTATAACTGTTGTCTCACAATGCTTACTAAAGTGCTGGCTTGCTTCGACTGACTGTTAACATTTGTACCCATTTTTTTATGTGCATCTTATATATATCTTTAAATTTTTTTCCAAGCTAACCCTCGACTCATTGTGCTGTGGATAAGATTCCTTATTAACAGACACTTTGAATGACTATAACAGAATGCATACTTACACCTATTTTTTATGCAGCTAGATGGGTCCCATGTCAGATCACATTCGTTCCTCATGCAAACCACTTAGTATTGCACTGAGACCACCATTTCTAAAAGGTCTCAGTATATCCGTTTTGGTCCTCACCAGGGTGCAACTGGCGTGTCCACATCTGCCTATGACCTGGACTTTTGTAGAAAGTTTGAAAATAACTGGTTCAAACCAACTAGGTGTGAAAACACCTATATTCACAGCAGGAGGCATATGAATTAAAGCCCCCTCCAACCACTGGTATAGACACTAGATGCAGTGGATGGGCAAAGAACCTAATTATTTATAATGCATAAAGATCTTTCCAATTCTAAACAAACCATAGGACAGAAGATCGTTATCATATATCGATGATTTGAAATCTGATTGCATACTGTACAATTTATTTCTCAGAGATTCATAGCAGCATGGATAAATATTTACAAAATGGGAGGCTTTCATCATTGCACACTATTACTGTATAGTTTTTGGACAGGAAAATGAAAGACTTAAAACAGAGGTCTCTATCCTAGTCAGGTAAACAACTTCAATTTTTTTAATCCCAATAGACTTTAAATGACACCTATGTGCTGTGTGCTATTCAGGTCAAAAGGGAACCTATAATTATAGAACCTTGTCTTAGCAGCAGGGAGGAAAAAGATAATTGCTAAATCGAATCAAGTAATTCATTCTTTTTAACAACAAGTTATGAGACATACAGGTATTATCATTAAATACATATACTATTCTGTAATTTTAAAATACAACTTAACTACCAATTCTGTGGAAAATATAAATGAAGTAATTCAACTAAATGCTAAACTTCACATTAATAATCAAAAAGACTAAATGGGATTTCAACTTTAGTTTTAAAAAATAACTACAAATAAATAATTAATAAGGATGCAAGCTAGATATTAAAAAAAAAGTTAAAACAGCAATGATAAGGAAATAATTAAAACAAAAGCTTGCCTCTGCGGATTTATAAAGGTAATACATTAACAAGCAGGCTTGGTACTCTATATCTTAAACTGAAAAGCACACAAAAGACTGATTTCTTTATCTTATGAGAAAATGTCAGTATCAATAATTTACATTTTCCAGTGTGTCAGTACTTTGAAGAAGGAAGAGATTGGACTTGGAAAATATATTAAACAAATCTAATAAAAGCACCTATGAATTAAGTATCAATTGCAGAACGCTTCCTTTCTTTGTTAAAAACATACCGTGTTTTTATGTCTCTCAACATTTTTTCACCTATTTCAGAAGGAGACTCTTGATTCATATTCATTTGTGCTATTAAAAAAGATATTACACAGTATTTTAATATTCAGTACAAATTTATATAATCAATTTTTTTTTTAAACTATTCTCTCCCTGTGACTTATATAAATTAAGACTTCAGTCACTTTTGATGCTATGAACTAGTCCATTAAAGGACAAAAATTTGCTAAGCATGAAAAAATTAAGGTAAATATTTAGTCTGTTTACAACAGTAATTATACTGTATATAATTATACTGCTTATATTTATGTCAAAGAATCAGATATATCACAATTTGTAAGATGCCTTTGTGGGAGGGAGATACCAATTCTGATATATGAAATATGCAAAGGGTTTCCTTAAGCCACTTTTACCTACTCTGTTTTGGTGTTGTCAAGCAAGTCCAAACACACTTACATTAATAAAACAAAATCATAAGAATTACAGAACATGGATTTATGAGGGTATAAACAGACTCAAAAGACAATAAACAAAGCACAGCCCTAAATAAATTAAGGCAGACAGGAGTTCTTTCTATAATAAAGGGGATGGCCCCATCTTATGAACTGCATAATTACATACTTCTGTTATGAGTAAACTAAAATAACTTTAAAACACTTTCATCTCAGTTAACACATCTGAATGTCACACCATACTTACATACATTTTCAAGCATATTTAGAAAAAAAAAATCTAGTTGTACGTAATGCACTACTTAAAAAAGGTACACATTCAAGTTGCACACAATATTTTTAAACTTCAGGTCATAAGTAACAAACAGTATACCTGATCATCTTCATGAATAAAGGAGTTAATTGAATGCATTTCAACAGTTTTAAAAAAAATTAAATACTCTTCAAGGTTCATTCAATTATGCAAAATGTCATTTTTATTTTGACAACAGTTTTTAGGAGAAATTTAGAATTTCAATTCTAGTTTAACTTTATAGAAAGTGTCTTCACACTTAATGATAAAAAATATATACACAGTATTTATATTATATATGAAAAACTTGTTCTGTTTCTGCAGTTAATCTTCTTTACTAGCTAGATAGGTCAACAGTTGCAACATGTAATCAATGTCATCAATAATGTTTAATGATAAAGGTAGTGGCCATGATTTTTGTTATTCATCAGTTGTCTATTTACTCATTATACATGTTATTTCATTGACAATGGAATGACAAATATAATTTGATATAAGATATGGCAAAGACAGGGGATGTAATTATGGTGGTCAAATACCAACAAAGTCCAAAATGAGGAGTCTTTTGAGCTTCAAATCTGACAGAAAATGTGTGCCTTGCAAGATCTGTAAATATCAGCTCACCTGGCACAGAACTACCTGAAAAGAAAACTCAGGAGTAATGGTGAAATCTTTCTCACTGAAACTTGGGGCAGAATGTTCAAAATCATTTTCTTTTATTTATTTTAGCAACTCAAAACCTTCATCTAAAAGTCCAGAATCTGGGTCATGAGTAATTTGTAAAACTCTTCTGCAGAGGATTTCCTTTAAAAGTAATGGCACATATTTGATACAATAATGTAAGGTATAACATTCAGTTCACCTTGCAGTTTTTGCTATCATCCAGGAGATAAAAAACAATTAATATACTGTATGCAAATTTTGTCGATGCCTAATGAGGGCTTCAATCTGTTTGATGTAGAGGTCTGTTGACAAAAGCTTAAAAGAAGTGCATATCTAGACCTTACAGTTAATAATAAAATTTTATTAGGCACCTTTTTGGCAAATGTAATGTTACAACATACAGTATTGTTGTTATGAAGGATAACACTGTATAAGAATAAAAAAATGTTTTCACTTTTGTACTAAAATTATTTTTATAAAATTCTGATTAAATTGATCAAATAATCAAATAGCAAAATAGTAATTAGTTGCAGCCTACATGGATAATTCAAAGAACACATCTGAAATGAGGATTAAGCTGAACTTTTGAGAGAAAAATAGGCATTACTAAGGCTATTAGAAAGTAGCTGGAAAATCAAAGTGCAGCATCCCACATCCGCAGAGAAGCTGGAAAAGACTGATACATTTAATTTCTATCACAAAATGGAATATAATAAAGTCAGTAGGATTCAGTGATTAAACTTTGGATGACATTATATATAGGTAACTTTATCAGGCCACATTAAGTCTAAAAAAAAGACAGTTATCCAGGTATATAATCCAGACAGTATTAATAAAATATCATTAAAAAAGGGTCAAAAATGCAAATGCAAATTACTGCATCACTTCTGTAAGCTATAAAAATTGGTCATTACCTATTTTAAATTTAATTCTAAAGCAATTATCAAATAAAGACATCTGTCAAGAAAAACTACAAGAATATGAAGAGATAAGCTTTAAAAGTAATGTTACCATATGCCATATACATATTTAAGCTATTCTGGAATATGAATATTTTTACAAATACTTTAAATGAAAAATATTAAAGGCACATTTAGTTTAAATTAAATGCAAAGACTCAGCCTTACAAATATACAGAAAAAACTCACTTTGCTGCTCCTTTCTCAAGAAAATGTCCCGCCCTGTACTTTCAAATCGAATGGCTGACATGATTCTCCGTGCAAGGCTTGACAGTGGTCTTCGATAAATATTACTTTGTCCACTGACACACCGCTCCATTCTCTCTTGAACCAGCAAGAAAGCCTGTACAAGCATTAATGTATATGCTCAAAACAAATCTCCACTAAAATTTCTTCTAAGCAGTGCTCACAATATTACGTTTTATAGCAATACACATAAAACTATGAAAGTTAACACAAATCTGAACACTAGAAAATTAGACAAAAAAAAATGCTGCAATAAAAATTGACACTTGGTAGTGGCAAAGTTGAGAAAGAATTTAAGACATTCACTATAGGGCAGTGTTTCTCGATATTTTTTGGTGTTGTGATACATCAAGGACCATCATCAGATATATAATAGTGTAAACTAGCGTGTATATACAGTATATCGAGAAAGAGGGAGATATATAGATATACAGTAGATAGATATATCTATCTATCTATCTATATCTACAGGGTGGGCCATTTATATGGATACACCTTAATAAAATGGGAATGGTTGGTGATATTAACTTCCTGTTTGTGGCACATTAGTATATGTAAAGGGGAAAACTTTTCAAGATGGGTGGTGACCATGGTGGCCATTTTGAAGTCGGCCATTTTGGATCCAACTTTTGTTTTTTCAATAGGAAGAGGGTCATGTGACACATCAAACTTATTGGGAATTTCACAAGAAAACAATGGTGTGCTTGGTTTTAACGTAACTTTATTCTTTCATGAGTTATTTACAAGTTTCTCTTTGTTTACAGCCATTGACATGTCGCAGAGGTTAACACGTGAGGAGCGGATAGAAATTGTGTTGATGTCTGGTGAATGCAGTAACCGGGTCATTGCAGCAGATTTCAATGCAAGACACCCTACGAGACCACCCATCTCCCATGCTACAGTTAGCAAACTGCTTGCTAAGTTTCGTGAAACTGGTTCAGTGTTGGATTTGCCAAAATGTGGACGCATGAAAACTGTCACTAATGAAGAAACATCAGTGGCTGTCCTAGCTTCATTCAGCAAGAGCCTACAGCGTAGCACTCGCCGCATGTCACTGGAGAGTGGCATTAGTTGAACATCCCTTCAGCAGATATTAGCTACTCACAAATGGCACCCTTACAAACTCCAGCTACTGCAGCATCTCAACGAGGATGACCCAGATCGGCGCACTGAATTTGCAGAATGGGCAAAACAAAAATTGGAACAGGACCCTCAGTTTACGAGAAGATTTTGTTCAGTGATGAGGCAAACTTTTATGTGAATGGTGAAGTTAACAAACAAAACCACCACTATTGGTCTGACACTAACCCACATTGGATAGATCCCTCCAAGACTGTTGGAACAAAAAAATTGATGGTATGTGTGGTATATGGGGTACAAAGATAGTGGGGCCATTCTTCATCAATGGAAACCTCAAGGCCACTGGATATGCGAAATTGCTACATGATGATGTTTCCCTCTTTATGCACTGAAGCTGGCACGTTCCCTGAGTTTTTCCAGCAAGATGGTGCACCACCACATTATGGGCGTCAGGTCGAGCATTCCTAGATGAACAGTTTCCTGGAAAGTGGATTGGTGTGTGGGCCAGTTGAATGGCCCCAAGGTCTCCGATCTGACCCCTTAGACTTTTATCTTTGGGGTCATCTGAAGGTAATTGTCTATGCTGTGAAGATACGAGATGTGCAGCACCTGAAACTACGGATACTGGAAGCCTGTGCTAGCATTTCTCCTGCGGTGTTGCTATCAGTGTGTGAAGAGTGGGAGAAGAGGGTTGCATTGACAATCCAACACAATGGGCAGCACATTGAACACATTTTATAAGTGGTCAGAAACTTGTAAATAACTCATGAAAGAATAAAGTTACGTTAAAACCAAGCACACCATTGTTTATCTTGTGAAATTCCAAATAAGTTTGTGTCACATGACCCTCTTCCTATTGAAAAACAAAAGTTGGATCCAAAGTGGCCACCATGGTCACCACCCATCTTGAAAAGTTTTCCCCCTCACATATACTAATGTGCCACAAACAGGAAGTTAATATCACCAACAATTCCCATTTTATTAAGGTGTATCCATATAAATGGCCCACCCTGTATATCTAGATCTAGAGATATCTCCATCTCCATCTCTAGAGATAGATAGATCTAGAGATAGATATATATACAGTGGTGTGAAAAACTATCTATTTGCCCCCTTCCTGATTTCTTATTCTTTTGCATGTTTGTCACACAAAATGTTTCTGATCATCAATCACATTTAACCATTAGTCAAATATAACACAAGTAAACACAAAATGCAGTTTTTAAATGATGGTTTTATTATTTAGGAGAAAAAAATCCAAACCTACATGGCCCTGTGTGAAAAGTAATTGCCCCTGAACCTAATAACTGGTTGGGCCACCCTTAGCAGCAATAACTGCAATCAAGCGTTTGATAACTTGCAATGAGTCTTTTACAGCGCTCTGGAGGAATTTTGGCCCACTCATCTTTGCAAAATTGTTGTAATTCAGCTTTATTTGAGGGTTTTCTAGCATGAACCGCCTTTTTAAGGTCATGCCATAGCATCTCAATTGGATTCAGGTCAGGACTTTGACTAGGCCACTCCAAAGTCTTCATTTTGTTTTTCTTCAGCCATTCAGAGGTGGATTTGCTGGTGTGTTTTGGGTCATTGTCCTGTTGCAGCACCCAAGATCGCTTCAGCTTGAGTTGACGAACAGATGGCCGGACATTCTCCTTCAGGATTTTTTGGTGGACAGTAGAATTCATGGTTCCATCTATCACAGCAAGCCTTCCAGGTCCTGAAGCAGCAAAACAACCCCAGACCATCACACTACCACCACCATATTTTACCGTTGGTATGATGTTCTTTTTCTGAAATGCTGTGTTCCTTTTACGCCAGATGTAACGGGACATTTGCATTGCAAAAAAGTTCAACTTTTGTCTCATCAGTCCACAAGGTATTTTCCCAAAAGTCAGAAACATTTTGTGTGACAAACATGCAAAAGAATAAGAAATCAGGAAGGGGGCAAATAGTTTTTCACACCACTGTGTGTGTGGATAGAGAGAGAGAGAGAGAGATGTACACACACACACACTCTAGTTTATTATATATACTAGTTTAAAATCAGCCAAAACCATAGACAACAGAGTGGTTTGCCCCATGCACCACCATGTACGCTGGTAATATGTACATGACAAAAGGATTAACATGGCAACATCGGTGGCCGGAACACTTCAAAATACACTGAAAAGGTTTTGAGATCCCAGAAAAATTTCTCAGGAGGGCAAGCAGATCATGTGACAGACTGTCACAATACATACAGATATCTGGCAATCCCAGTGGACTATCAGGCAACACCTCATAGCATAGGCTCATGTCTTGCAAAGGTTGGACTTAACTTACATAATTCACTGCTAAGTATTTCATGGACTACTGAACATTACTTCAATTTCATTCAGCATATTCATTTAAGTACTGTATTCCTCAATGGGAGTACGCAGACTGTTAAAAGTAAGGTACATACTATATATCTGTATGACAGGTACTCAAAAATAATGAGCTGATCTATGTAAACAATAATATTATGATTTGGTTAAAATTCCATCCATGAAACAAAGTCAAATTGAAAATGGAGATGAGTAAAACAGAGTGCAGTAAACGCATTCCAGGGGAAAATAAGTGTCTATGGGAAATCCATGGTTCTTTGTATTACAGTTTTTCTCGATTGGTTTGGCTCATTTCCTGAAACCGAGATGACATTCTCAAAATAACATGGACAAATCTCCAAACCACCTTGCAATTGTTCACAACAGAATATTATTTTTTATTGGTTTAATCACATTGCAAATGCTTTAGTACATGTCTCAAGTGGCTCTGTGCTTCTTTTCAAATGATTATGTACAAGTAGCTACAGTTAGCACAATGAGCCCACATTTAGCACATTTTCCAAATAAATAGATCTTGCCGATCTAAACTGATTAGTTGATTTTTCAGTGAAATGGTCACTCACTCCAAAACATATCAGCATGGTTTCACTGTGTAAGTCATCATATGCACAATTGTCTGTTCAACTGTCAAAATTAGTCAAAGATATAATACCATGAAAGAATATCTTGGAACATTTGATAAAGTTATGACAGTATTTGACAATCAATCAGGTGAAATTAGAACTAACGAAGGAGCAGTTTCCCACATCTCAGATGACCAATCAAACATGTTGTTCAGATACCTGACAGGTGTTGTCTATGATTATGACTGCTGCCAAAAGTATATAGACAGAGCTTGGCGCGGGGCCAGTTTCATTTGCAGTGTGAACATGGAAGCACCTCGCCAAGTACAACAGCAACTTCCTGCTCGAGGAAGAGGAGGAGTGAGAATGCGTGGAGGAATAGGGGGAAGAGGCCGAGGAGCACGGAGGCACCATGATGTCCCAGATGAAATCCGGGCCACCCTTATTGACCACGTCATAAACCATCGCCTCACAATGGCAGAGGCAGGTCGCGAGTGCAGCCTAATGTGCCTCGGTCTACAGTCTCCTCCATCATCCAAACCTTTCGCAGGGAAAACAGGTACAGAACTATGCTATTGAACTATTCAGTGTTGGTGTGTGTGTAGGCCTAGAGTACTGTAATATTGTCATGTGATGTTATATGATACTATAAAAATGACAAAGACAAAAAAATGGAGAAAATACTGTGAATAGTATTCCAGTCACTGTGCAGTGCATCACACTTCTAGTACCATAAGACAGCAGTACAATTACATTGGTAACTCATTTTGTAACAAATTTACAGTGTTGACCTTTGACTTGTATGTCTAGGATTGGACGACAGCCTCAAGTGGGTGGCAGAAGAAAACTTCTAAATGAACAACAAGAACAAGAAATATGCAACATGGTCATTGCAAATAATGCCATCACACTGAGACAGATTAAGTAATGCAATCCTGCTAGACAATGTAATGTTCCAAAATATAAACTCTATCAGCATCTCCACAATAGACCGGGTATTGAAGAAACATCAGATGACCATGAAACAGATTTACAGGGTACCATTTGAGAGAAACTCTGACAGAGTGAAAGGGCTGCGGTACCAGTATGTGCATGTAAGTCAACTACTGGTTGTCTATCATTGTAACACTATTACAGTAAGACATGGTTACCACTGTTTTTGTTTTGCGTTATCCTTTTCACCTTCAGAATCCAGCTTTGTGTGACTAGAGCATTTTCCTAGAAATTGTCTTCAGTTTCCCACTCCCTGTTTGTACAGTACTTTAGATCCTCCCTGCAGTATCTGTCTCTACTTGACTGATTAGATTTATTTCTATTCTATTGTAGAGAATTATGGCATTAGAAGGCAACGAAACCCCTCACATCCTAGTGTTCGTTGATGAAGCTGGCTTCAACCTGGCCAAAGGCGTGGCCGTAACATCATTGGCCACCGAGCCACTGTGGATGTCCCAGGCCAGCGAGGAGCAAATATAACAATGTGTGCCGCTATATCAGAAAGAGGTGTGACCACACACATTCCCAGTTTAGGGCCCTACAATACACAAAAGCTCCTCAATTTTTTTGGACCACCTTTATACTGATCTGATCCCAGAAAATGAGAGAGGTGTAGAAGGACCTCAGCTACCACATTATGTCATTGTGTGGGATAATGTGAACTTCCACCGCGGCCCACATCAGAACCTGGTTCACCACCCATCCCGGATGCTAATGGAGTTTCTTCCACCTTACTCTCCTTTCCTGAATCCAATTGAGGATTTTTTCAGCTTGGAGGTGGAGGGTGTATGAGCATCAGGCTCAAGACCAGAGGGCCCTGCTGCATGCAATGGATGCTGCATGTGAGGACATCACAGGGGATCAATGTAGGGGATGGTTGAGACATTCACGCCGTTTCTTCCCTCGCTGCATCGCATGAGAAAATATCCGTTGCGATGTGGATGAGAATTTATGGCCTGACAGAGAGCAGCGCGTCGATGGCCAGGAGGATGAGGATGGTGGCCAGGAAAGAGAGGGTGACAATGGCGACCACTGAAAATATTACTGTACTATAGTTCTGAGACTTTATTTACAGTATGGTGGGCTAGAGTTTTTTTGGTTTTTGTTTGTGTTTATAACTGTTCACATTTACAGAATCCTGTATATGTTTTCTTTTCACAGTATGTTCTCTAATGTTAACATTTCTTTGTACGAATAAAAATGTTTACAGTTTCCTTGAGTATGAGTGGTTTATTGGAGGCTGATTTTACTGTAAAATCTTTTGGTTTTATTCATAGTGGTATTCTGTTGCTAGACCTGTGCCTCAGTGACAAAACGTCTAAGCATTTTGACTTGCAGTGCTTAAACAATGCCAAAGGTATAATGCATTTTGGGGGCATTGACTATTTATATGGGAAGGATATTTAGTTTTGACACATGGATAAACCTTTTGGGAGAGATGAGCTTTTGCAGGGGATCCATGGTGTTGTGCTAAACCATCCGGGGTATTCTGACAAAAGCACTAAATGAATGCACATGTGCCAAGGCAATTGAGAAGGATCTGTGCTATTCTGACTGTACTGACCTTTTATATGGGAAAGGAATCTACTTTTGAAGCATGGACGAAGAGTTTTGGGTAAGATATTTGTTTTGCTAGTGAGCTATAATGTTGGGCAGCACTGTAAGACTGTTTGGCCAAATGACCTTATGGTTTTGAGAATGTCATCTCGGTTTCAAGAAATGAGCCAAACCAATCGAGAAAAACTGTAAACAAAATCACAGCTCTGCTGCTTTAGGCAGGTTACTTAAACCACTCCTTTCCATAAATACTACAAAATTATATACTTAAGTTTGCTTACTGAATACAGTGCTTTGGTGTTATATTAGTACAGTATGTATCGATAACTCATTCCTTAGCATTGGGAAAGTGGCAGCTGCACCAAGAACCATGCCAATACATCAAAAAAGAAAACCAGAAAAGCCAAGTAACAGCTGGCAATTATTTAAACAACTAAAAATAGCACTGCAGCAGACAATTCTGTAATGTCTTAGTTACAGTAAAAAGACAATTATTAAATGGTAGAATTGTATAGCACTTACTGTAATCTTTGCATCTCGTCAACACTCGGGCAAAACAGTAAATAATTCGGTATAAAGCATTTTTATTTATTCTTTAAGCTTCCTGATTATTTCTGGATAGGCACAAACACTCACACAGCCTAGATTGAGTTTAGATCATCTAAAGTGAAGGGTTTCACTGGGAATGAAAAATCACCAGAATTCCGTATAAAAAGGAAACCGACAATGGAACAACCACTTCAATTTCCTTCAGGGGCAAAACTAACTGAACAGTAAATATCATCATGTCCAATTAAACACAACTGATACTGTATGTACCTAAATGCAAACATAATACTTAATCTACATTTTTTACCTACTAGGCAAATTGGCTCACTAAGACAACAGTCATCCAAGCCTATAGGCCGAAAGATACACAGATAATGGAAAGAAGGAAGCTTTCTATGAACTCAAAGTCATTCTTAATAAAATCCCATGTTATGACCTGAATGATCCTGACTAGGGACTTCAACACCCAACTTGGTGGCAACCGGGGTGAAGTTTTGAACTAATTATGGGGCATGACAATCACCAGATGGATGCACCTTAAACCAAAGGGAGGATCAGCACTAGGCAGCATAACGACATTTTGGAGAGCAGACATAGGCCCAGACCGCCATCAAGTCAGAATAGATTTCAAACTTCCAACCAAAAGCAGCTCAAACCAAAGTGTCTTTTTGCATTGAAAAAGCTCAAAGAAAAATCACTTTGATCCACTTGGAATGATGGATGACCAGGCAGAAGACCACTGGACCATCATCACAGACACCATCCGGAAATGACCCAAGAAACCAATGGAAGACAATAAGGAAGTTGTAAAGTGTACTGGATACAAGAATGGAATTGGGAGCTAACTGAGGAATGCAAACAAATGTGGAACCAAGCCAATGGCACCAATGAAGATAAGGCAATGATTCAAAGATATGCAGAGTTGGACTGTTTCACGAAGAGCTGTCAGAAGGGAAGGAGTGCCTTGAATGGAAAAGGAAAGAAGTGTGAGAAGCAGCTGACCAGAACAGCAGCAAAACCCTCTGTCAGTTTATCAATGAGCTTAAAGTGACATGCAGCAATTCCAGCATTGGGATCAGAGGCGAAAATGGGAAACTCCTGACCACTCAAAAAAAGGAAAACAGGAGGAGGACTTAATACTTTCAGGAGACCCTGAACATCACCTACAATTCTGACAAAGATTAATCCCAAGGAGAATTCCAGATGGAAATCATCAAAAGCACAATCAAAGAAGTTGAGGCTGCAATCAAGCGTCTAAAGAACAACAAGACAGCCGGTCTGGACAAGATACCCACTGAGATCTTGGAAGTGTGATGGTTGAACTATGGCAGAAAGACTCGCAGCACTTTTTAACAAATGCTGGCAGAATGGGGAAGTTCCAGAAGATTGACAGAGGTGCAGTAATCAAGGTACCAAAGAAAGGAAATGTATCGGAAAAGCACCAAATGGCATGGCATCACCTTTCTCTCAGTGCCTAGGAAGGCATTCTGTTCACTAGGAGTCACTCTGATCCTGCACTACAATAGTGTACCAACAGCTTTAATCACAGAGTTTAGGCAACTTGTACCTTCACTCAAGCATCAAGACTAAGTCCAGAAACACCACCTTCTTCAAAACAGTCACCAGCATTCATCAGGGCTGCATACTGTTGCTGCTAGTCTTTCTGGTGGCCCTCAACTACGTCATGCAACAGGCAACAATGAGATGGGGTGGCATCCAATGGAGAGATCATGACCATCTGAGCGATTTTTAATTTCCTGACAATATAGCTTTGATTGAAGGAAATGAGAGGGAACTCCAGATAACAATGTATCTCAAACTGGAAGCAAACAAAGTTGGCCTCAAAAATGAGCACAGAGAAGTCAAAAGACCATGAACATCGGCAATGGAGAAATGAAATCACAGTTGGAACACAAAGGCTGAAAGAGGTGAAGAAGTGTTCATTCATGGGCAGCAAAAACAGAGACCAACATGAAGTGTCAAATTGGAAAGGTGTCAGCTGTTTTCCAGAAAATGTAGTCCTCTGCAACAACTTCTCTTAAAATGGAGCCGAGTGTCTTCAACTGACTCATGATCCTTATCATGACCTTATTGACCATATCTCAAACCAAGAAGTGCTCCTGAGGATCAACATGCAACAATCACATCAGTCACCCAAAGAATACAACGCTTAGCTAGTCACATCCTCTGAAATTAGGATCTCTGAATCCCCAAAGTGGCCCAGAGATGGACATCACCAGAAACAAAATGCCATCCAAGAAGCCACACATGGAACATACACTCGCCTAAGACTGCATGGCCTTAGATGTCTCATGGGATGAACCCAAAAATTTCCACAAGCAACTGGAAAAAATGGTGGGAACTTATCGCCCAATATGCTACTCAGCATTTGCAAGTCTAAGTCTGAGTAAGATGTTTCAGGAATCTTCTTTGATAGTGCCTCTGTGGTATACACTGCCTGGCCAAAAAAAAAGTCGCCACCTGGATTTAACTAAGCAAATAGGTACGAGTCTCCTATTGGATAATTACTGCATGGGCAATTATCTTTCAGCTGGCAACACATTATTTAACCCCAACTGGTGCAAGGAGTTGCTTCTCATTTCTTAAACAACCATGTCGAAAGACACATCTCGTGGTCGTGGAAAAGATGTTAATCTGTTTGAGAAGGGTCAAATCATTGGCATGCATCAAGCAGAGAAAACATCTAATGAGACAGCAGAAACTACTAAAATTGGGTAAAGAACTGTCCAACGCATTATTAAAAAATGGAAGCATAGTGGGGACCCATCGTCTTCGAGGATGAAATGTGGCCATAAAAAAATCCTGAATGATCGTGATTGGCAATCACTTAAACTTTTGGTGAAATCAAATCGAAGAAAAACAACAGTAGAACTCAGGTCTATGTTTAATAGTTAAAGTAAGAGTATTTCCATACACACAATGCGAAGGGAACCCAAAGGGATTGGGATTGAACAGCTGTGTAGCCGTAAGAAAAACCACTAATCAGTGAGGCAAACCGGAAAAAAGCCTTCAATTTGCCAGGGAGCATAAAGATTGGAGCAATGGAAGAAATTCATGTGGTCTGATGAGTCCAGATTTACCCTGTTCCAGAGTGATGGGCGCATCAGGGTAAGAAGAGAGGCAGATGAAGTGATGCACCCATCATGCCTAGTGCCTACTGTACAAGCCTGTGGGGGCAGTGCTATGATCTGGGGTTGCTACAGTTGGTCAGGTCTAGGTACAGCAACAGTATGTGCTCCAAAAATGGTCAGCTGAATGACCAGGTTATTCCATCAATGGATTTTTTCTTCCCTGATGGCATGGGCATATTCCAAGATGACAATGCCAGGATTCATCAGGCTCAAATTGTGAAAGAGTGGTTCAGGGAGCATGAGACATCATTTTCGCACATGGATTGGCCACCACAGAGTCCAGATCTTAACCCCATTGAGAATCTTTGGGATGTGCTGGAGAAGGCTTTGCGCAGCAGTCAGACTCTACCATCATCAATGCAAGATCTTGGTGAAAAATTAATGCAACACTGGATGGAACTAAATCTTGTGACATTGCAGAAGATTATCGAAACAATGCCACAGCGAATGTGTGCCGTAATCAAAGCTAAAGGCGGTCCAATAAAATGTGTGTGGCCTTTTTTTTGGTGCCGACTTTTTTTTTTTTCCAGGCAGTGTATTTTGATGCTTCTACAAGTGGCAACTTACATCTACTGGCATCTGTGGAATACTATTTGACTTGAAGCACAGCTATCCCGTTACAAACAAAATGTCACAATGCAAAACCAGTTGTACAGTAATCCCTCCTCGATCGCGGGGGTTGCGTTCCAGAACCCCCCGCGATAGACGAAAATCCGCGAAGTAGAAACCATATGTTTGTGTAGTTATTTTTATATATTTTAAGCCCTTATAAACTCTCCTACACTGTTATTATTAGAGCCCTCTAGACATGAAATAACTCCCTTTAGTCAAAAGTTTAAACTGTCCTCCATGACAAGACAGAGATGACAGTTCTTTCCTACAATTAAAAGAATGCAAATAGATCTTCTTCTCTTCAGGAGCAGAAAATTTCAGAGGGAGAGAGAGAGCGCGCGCAAAGAAAAGCAAACAATCAAAAAATCAATACTTGTGCTTTTAAGTTTGCCGTGGCATTTTTTAGAAGAGCGTTAGTATCTTCTAAGCAAACAGCCTCTGTGCAAACTGCCCCTCTGCTCACATCTCCTCCATCAGGCGCAGAGAACGTCAGAGAGAGAGAGCGAGATTAAAGCAACAATTCAAAAAATCAATACGTGTGCTTTTGTGCTTTTAAATATGCGAGCACAATAAAGCGGATTTTTTTTTGAGGAGCGTCAGTATCTTTTAAGCAAACAGTCTCTGTGCAAACAGCCCCTCCATCAGGCGCAGAGAATGTCAGAGAGGGTGAGAGAGAGGCAGAGACAAGCAAACAATCAAGCTCCGCGCGGGATGCATATCTTATAGCATTGAGGAGTTTTATGTATGTTAATATGTAATACATGCTCTGATTGGGTAGCTTCTAAGCCATCCGCCAATAGCGTCCCTTGTATGAAATCAACAGGGCAAACAAACTGAGGAAGCGTGTAGCATACATTAAAAGACCCACTGTCTGCAGAAATCCGCGAACCAGCGAAAAATCTGTGATATATATTTTATTTAGATGTGCTTACATTTAAAATCCGCGATAGAGTGAAACCGCGAAAGTCGAAGCGCGATATAGCGAGGGATTACTGTATTTGTCACTAAATGTCTGGAAAAAGCAGTAACAAAAACAGGCTTTCTGACAGGTTATGAGGTTGTGCATGAGATGAGGGTGAGAAGATTGTGTACTTTGGTGATGTGATGAAAAATGGTTGTGTGCAACACAATGTGTAGGAAAGAATTTGATGACAGGTGTAAGAATCAAGAGAGACTATTTGCATATGAGAATAGTTGATCGAAGTATGGTGAAAAATACAAAGGCAATCCTTTAGGAAGTTTAGATAATATCAGCACTGCTTGGTTATCAAACAGGTTTTAGTCAAAGAAAAGGAAGAAAATTAAGAAGTCCTGTAAGATGGAAGAAAAGAGTGAGAAGTATGCGTGCTGAAATACCATCAAAGAGTAAGGTTTCAGAAAAATCAGTTGTAAATGGCAAGTTGGGAGAGATGAAGAATGTTTGGATATAAAAAGTCAGTAGTTTGAAAAAGTTGCTGCTGATACAAAGTGATGGAATGCAGAGGTAGAAAAGGCAACTGAAGGAAAAAAAGATATTGTAAGAAGTGGCACAAACAAAGATAAAAGGAAACAGAGCAATTAGATAAGGAAGCAAAGCACAACACTAGTAAAACAAGACAGACCACAAAAAGCTAACAGATTTGAGTTTTCACAAGAGCTGCAGAACAAGGAAGGAAACAGAAATGTGTGAAGAAATATGAAGTAAATGATAAAAGATGTAATAGTTGTGAAAAAACTGAAAGGAATATCATGACTGATGGTAATGAGAATTAAACTGGAAGATGTACATGGATGTACAAGCTAAACGAAAAGCATAAATTGGATAATGATCAGTGTGTTTAAATAGGACGGCTGAACTATAAGTTTTCAAAACAAGAGATCTTGCAAAAGCATTGAAAAAAGACGAAGGCTTAGACATCATGGTATCTAAACTGAGAATTTCTAAAGATCAGAAAAGAGATGTGCTTGTACCATTATACAAAGAAAAGGTTGATTCAATTGAGTGCAAGTTATTTCAAACAATCAATATATTAAGCAAGTAATGAAGATGGTTAAAAAAATGTCCTACGGAAAAAAAAAATTAAAATCAGATCAGGTGAAAATGAGAAAAATGCACGTTGATTTCATGCCTGAGAAGGCAAAAAATAGATTTTTTTTTTTTCAGGAAAAATGGAGGAAAGCAATTGTTTGAAATGAAATAAGCTACAATATGCATCTTTACCTTGAAAGATGGCATATGATAGGGTGCCAGGAGACGTGTGGGGGGAACAGTACAATGAAAGAATGAATCTCATCCTAAAGGATTCCCAAGACCAAGCAGTGTGAAAAAGATACAAGAGCAATTAGCTACACTTGGTAAACCTAGAAAATGGCAGTGATTATAATTGTCAACCATGAGACCTTTCAAATACCAATTACTCTCAAAGTGGAGCTCCTTCCTAGAATAGCTAACCTACAACAAGTTCTGGTTTGCTGTAATTTTCTACCTATGTGTCATCTGTTCTGTATGCTAGTTTTCCTGCAAAGTAGATTACATATTTTTTTAATCAGCATTTTCATTTATCAAAAATATGCACGTCAAGAAATATACATTAATGAACTGCCTTTTACAATACTTTTAGTTCCACAAAAATAATTTCTATGAACTTACTTAGTGTAGACTAAAATAACCTAATAGTACAGATTTAAACAATGCATGTATTTTTAGTAAATTAACACTTACTGAGAAATCATAGTAAATAAAACTTAATTAACTTAATATCAAAATTGATGTAATAAAGTGTACACCTTTTTAAGTATATTTCTAGATCTTCCATTGAATAGTTTAACTGTGACAGAAATTAGACAAAATGTCTGTCAAACCTAACATGTGTACTAAAGTAGACTGAATAATTGAAAACTCCAAGTTAAAAAAAAAACAAAAAAAAAATAGTTAATAAATAACAAGTAACATATACATGGCAACTTTTCTCCAAAGAATCGCGGGCCACACGATAGTCCAAATTCACATCAGAATAGTGGCAAATTTGAAAATTTGACAATATGATAAAATATAAAATAGTCCAGAACCATGATTGCATTTACATCAAGTCATAAGTTGTCAGTATTTCAGTTTTCATGTCCAGTGGCTAAAGATCTGACCTTGTTCTCCAACTCTTCAACAATGCTTTTTAAGTAATTTTCGTCTTGAAAAAAATAAACATAAAGCTCTCGTTCCATCTGTAGTAACTTGTTGTGTTCTAATATTGTATTCTTTGCTTTAACATCATTAATAATTTCCAACATCAGCTGATTCAGAATGGTGAGCTGAGAATCCAGATTAATTATGGTCTCCCCTAGTTCCTGCAAATACAAAAAAAAAGCAAATATTTGAATATTTAAAATACTACAATAAAACATTCTGGAAGGAAGGCTGTCAAACAACTTGCTGTTCCCTTTCTACCGCCTTCAGGACAAAAACCAAAAAAAAACCAGCATGCATTATTGTAAATTATTGTATTGTAAAATGTACTTGGTTGAGTTTGATCTTGGCTCTACCATAGTGCAT
Organism: Polypterus senegalus; assembly: GCF_016835505.1. Taxonomy (NCBI): domain Eukaryota; kingdom Metazoa; phylum Chordata; class Cladistia; order Polypteriformes; family Polypteridae; genus Polypterus; species Polypterus senegalus. The sequence continues at coordinate 181,351,456 of NC_053157.1, forward strand.
TTTGTGGCCATATGAGAACATGTCACAAAAAAATAATGCATAAATCTGAGTGTTAATTGGTACTGGGAGCTTGCAATATACAATATGCATGCAAGATTGGCGTCTACACCAGTGAACAAGGGAGAGAGGCAAATATTCAATTTAAAAACACAGAATTATGGGAATGACGTCTTCCGTGTTTACATTCAATGCAGCCGTTTTAAGGAAGTAACCTAATATTTTAGCAAAAAATGGACACATTTTGACTATACAAATGGACTTTCTTTTTTCCTTGGACTTTTTCCCATCCTGTGGCACTGTCTAGCACTGATCACTTATTGACAGCATGGAATTTGAACATTCAATATTTAATCACTCCACAAAAGCATTAAGATTGAAAACTTTTCTTGGCCACCACTACAAACTACATGGGTTAAGTGGCATTTAAAAAAAATCCTTCTGGGTGAAGTACTCCTTTAAATAAGCTGTTTCCATTAATATCTGTAGGAAGCAACAGTTAATAATATGTCTTTAAAGGAGCAAACCAGAACTAGTGAATTCTAAAGACTTTTACAAGCACATTTTTGAAGGATGCAAGATATCATTTACTCAGTTATCTACAAAACCCCAGAAAATATAAAGATATAACTTTTTTGTCAATATTAGACAACTATAGATACACACACCCAACCCTGCTATATTAAATCATGCATACGCATAAACATACATATGTGCTGGCGGAAACTGGGATGATGTTGGGCGAAGAAGGAGAAGAACGGGGGAAGACATGTCCAGAGGAAGGTATGGTGTAGATCTAAGGGTAGGAACTTTGAAAGCTGGCAATAAAAGGAAAGGGGACAGAGTTAGCTGATGTGATACAGGGAAGGAAGGTTGATATATTGTGTGTGCAAGAGACTAGATGGAAGGAAAATAAGGCCAGGTGGATCGGAGGTAGATTCAACTTGTTCTGTCATGGTGTGGATGGGAGGAGAAATGAAGTAGGTGTGTGTGTATATATATATATATATATATATATAATATAAAAAAAAAAATCTTGAAAGGCTTGGAAGGAGACAACACGCAATTTTCTTGGAGACACTAACGACCCGCGAGACAATGCAGTGAGACAAAAGGACAGCTGCTGCACAGACCTTTAAATGATTGACACTCGGCGCAACAAGCAGAACACGCAGCAGCAACAGCAGCTGATCCGACCGCATCTCCTTTGCATGTGTTCGGACAACCACCCCCACCCCATTCCATTCCTAACGCAGGGGGGTTTTTCCTTCAGCCACTGTGTGGTCAATTTTACTGTGTGCTTCAGGTCATTGCTGTGTTGAAAGGTGAACACTCTACCCATCTTCAACTTTCTGGTAGAGAGTAGCAGGTTTTCCTCAAGAATTTAATGGTATTTTGCCTCATCCATTTTTCCTTCTACCCTAACGAGAGCCCCAGGCCCTGCGGCAGAGAAATGTGTGTTGTGTTGTGGATAGTGAGCTGCATTGGATTTCCGCCAGGTGTACCATTTGGCATTGAGACCAAATAGTTCGATTTTGGTCTCATCAGACCATAAGATCTTTTTCCACTTGGCATCAGAATCTTCAAGGTGCATTCTGTCAAAGCTAAAACAAGCCTTAATGTGGCCTTTCTTGAAAAGTGGCTTTTTCTTTGCGACCCTTCCGAATAAGCCACAATTGTGGAGCGCTTGTGAAATTGTTGTCACATACACACAATGACCACTCATTGCCATAAAATCCTGTAGCTCCTTCAAAAAAACACTTGGACTCTTGGTAGCCCCTCTTACCAGTTTCCTCCTTGCTTATCCATCCAGTTTGGAGGGACGGCCGGATCCAGGAAGGGTCCTAGTAGTACCAAACAATTGCCACTTCCTTTTTTTATTGAGTTTACTGTGCTCCTTGGGATTGATAAAGCCTTGGAATTTTTTTTTTTAAATCTCCTGCCTGTCTATCCACAACTATATCCCTGAGATCTTTTGAAAGTGGCTTGCCACCCATAGTCAGTTGTTTGCCGTCAGCTGCACTACTGCACATAAACTATTTTCATTTTCTGTGTGAAACTGCTGATGAATATCTTGCACATTAAAAGGGTTTTTTGTTATATTGTGCATGTGTGTGTGTAAATGTTTATGCTATTAAATATTTTCCTTAAAATACCTACTGCAACTAATAACTTATGTACAAAATAAAATATTCATCCATAATATTTACAGCATAAATGAAAATAAAATTCTAAAATTACAAGCTTTCAGATTGTTTAAATTTTTCTGTAATGTACCTTTATATTATATTATTAGGGCGGGGCAATTTAACACATTGACGCCGATAATTATTTTATCGCACATTAACACCGTTTTTGTTATTATTTTGAAAGCCTCAGTCTTGCTAACGATTAATAGAGATCAGTGATCTTCTTTTTAGTGTTTTTCGATATGCTTTTGCTAGATTTGACCTTGATTCCCTACACGTGCATGAGTAGCGAAGAGCAAACAGCTTCTAAAATGGCATGTGGACAGATACCAAAGTGAATGCTCAAAGCAAAACGTACCGGCATCAGCTAATCAGTCTCCAGCTGATCATGGTGCTGAACACGTTCATGTAGCTGATCCACCTATGGCAACGTTCGCCTGGGAAGAGAGACACTTACAGCGATAGGTGGTACAAACCATACTGCGTCTCACTGCAACTGTCACCCCCGTGCACCTGTCTCACAAAGACAGCCAAGGTAGCTAGCCCACCGTGCATTCCTACTGGCCATCAAGCCGCTGCAAACTGCACATGAGCGCTGACAGCAGGCACAACAGGCAGTAACAGACTTATGTTGATTTATGTGTGAAACCATTGCTTTGTGCGCTTTAACTTGCTATTGCTCACAAGGTACCCGTTATAATGTTATGATCATGGCTCTGGACTCTTAATTTGTTTTTCTATAACATACTAGATAAAACATTAATGCCCTGGCAGTGGCAAATAGCTTTGGTTTTATATTTGATTACATTAAGGTTTTAGTGGTTTTAGCTGGATGTGGTCGGAAGGATTGGTGGCGCCAGTGTTCGGCAGCCTCGCCTCTGTCAGTGTGCCCCAGGGCAGCTGTGGCTACAAAGTAGCTTATCATCACCAGCGTATGAATGTGTGTGTGAATGGGTGAATGACTGTTGTGTTGTAAAGCCTAGGGGGGTTCTTGAACTCTAGTAGGCGCTATATCAAATACAGGCCATTTACCATTAGTGGAGATTTACAAGAAATATTTAACTGCTACTATGTAAAGGGAATACTGCTGTTAAAAAGCACCTTATTTGTTTAAAGTGTTTCCAAACTAAATACATGCAATACACTACTTTTGAGTTCATTATTAAGTTTTGCACATATGATTGTTGTGATTTTTAATCATGTGATTAAAAATTTTACTCACTGCACTACCACAATACCTCAAGTAAAGGAGCACTGAAACTAAATTAACAAAGCATAGAAATGCAAAGGCTGAAAATATTACTTTTTGTAATCTGCCAAATTACCAATTACCAATAGATTTGTAAAATAGATAATTTTTTTTTTTTTTGCTACAAAACACATTTCGGCAGATTTAGATCTGAGGATGATCAATCTGAGCATCCCTAATAAAAGGTATTGAATAATATACACTGGAAGGAGCTAAAGAGGTGTTACAGAATGTCATTATTTGAAGGGGACTGCCATCCTAGGATTCATAAGGAATTTAATTTCTAAGGCAGGTTAACTTTCTAATTAAGCCCCTAAGGAACTTTAGAATTCAAGCTGCAGAAATATTTCACCTTCAAGTTTTCACTTGTAAATATGCCATGCATTGTGCAAAAACAATGAGAACAATGTATGTGTAAAAGTAGTAAAGTGGAGAAAAGCCAAATAAAACACCATAAACCACTGTGAGTGAACCATGCATCAGTGATACCACACCAATGAAAAAATGTACACTTTTTTCACTATACCTTTTGCATTTCTTTAGAAAGAGCAAAATAAAAACACACCACATACCTGTGAGTTGATAAAGTGTTCCTGTTTTGTTAAACATACCTGTGGAGTAAGCACAATCTGCTTTAGCCCACAGTAATTAGTATTACGGAGGACATCCAAATCAGACTCCATTTTGGACAATAATAAGGACTGTTCCTTGTTAGAAGCAGCTACATGATCCGTAAGTGAAAGGATATCCTGTTGCAACTTTTGAGCTGCTTGATCCAAACATTCATATGTTCTGAAAAGCTGTTCCTTTCCATCTGTGTTCTCGACTAGCATCTCATACAGTCTATAAATTAATGAAAAAATCAATTACAATAAAAATCTTTGCTCTCTTATCAGTTTTTTGCAAGATTACTTAAAAATGCACAATACTTTTTACACACACAAATGTAAAGTTTGAATAAGTAGTAGGTTTTCATAACATTATACGTTTCATAAAAATCTTAATATTTTTCCCCTTTTTCTACGGTTTATGATCCTAAGTTACAATATGGACAAGTATATTTACAGTTAATATGACAGATTTCAACAAGTCATCGACTAGAACTCATTTAATACATATTAATATGCCAACCTTCACTGTGTATTCCACTAAGAGAACATTTATAATACTGTATGTTCATAAATCACAACAGAAAACGTGCAGCTTTCATTCTGTCAAGTTCAATTATTATATCTTTTTTTTAAATAAAAGACAAAATGACAAATTAGAGTGGAGTCTCATCTCATCTAATTCTGAAAAAACAATCCAGTTCTGGGTGGTGGGTACAGGGGGACTGGAGTCTGTCTGAACAGTAATGAAAGCACAGGGGAAGAAAAACATTTACAGGGTTCCAGTCCATCACAGGGCCCACTCACATATACACACTTACATTTGGATCAATTTGAAATTGCCTAGCTTGCACATCTTTTTGGATGTGGGAGGAAAATGAGATTGTCAAGAAGAAAAACAAATAGAGAAATTAATACCAGAACATTGGATCTATGAGGCAGCAGCACTATATACTTCATCACTATGCATTCCTATTGTGGAGTCATGCAAAAAATAGAATGACAGAAGAAAACACCACATTCACATAAAAATATATGAATGTATTTTAGCTTTTACCAGTAAAATAACTACAGGAAATTTATTTTTAAACAAAAAAAAAATTACAAATTTTGCCAAAGAGTACCATTTTACTTTTTCAGAGTAGTGAGCTGAAAATTATACAAATTAAGTAAAGACCCAGTTTCCATTCTTTTCTTATTCAAAAAACATAAGTAATAAATAGCATATCAACTCAAGAAAAAAAAAACATTTCACATATGTCAGTGGTAAAGTGTTTCAAGCTAAAGCCAAAGAAACAGCATGACAATTCTGAAATAAATTTTACTGAAGATATGTGAAAAAACACTAATATTTTCATAGATTGAAATCTGGGGCTTTTAAACACAAATCACAATACAATCAATAGTTTGTAATAACACCTCAATCATGGCTGCATGGAAATACAGGACAGTAATTGCTAGAGTTGGGCCCTGCTAGTGATAGATAAAAATTAAACTGAACAGGAATGGAGTATGAAAAAGTAATGAGTGAGAGAAACAGATTTGTGAAAAGCAGCCTTTGTTCTATTGTTTTCAATGCACCTCATGCAAATAATCAGTGCTACTGCTTATGCCCGTGCACTAATCCAGAATTAGCCATCAAATAGAAATTTAAGTACAGTGATAACTCCTAAATGGAGACAGTATCTTATTCACTCACATATCAATAAATATTTTTCTGCTTTGTTTGTTATACTAATAAACATTACCATGAATTCAAAAGCCCAAACTACAGACATTTAGAATTTGCATTTCATTTTCAGCAATGGACTATGCAGCTTTAAAAGCCCTACTAATTGCACATCTCTGAAATTAGGCCTTTTAATGCATTATATGTTGTATCACTGGAGAGATGTTTCCTGGTGCTTTAAGGCAGGGGTCTCCAACACTGGTCCTGTAGGACCACAGTGGCTGCAGATTTTCATTCTAAACCTTTTACTTAGTGCCTTGTTTTTGCTGCTAACTTCTTTTCAATTAATTTTAATTGATCTGCTCTTGAAGACTCAGAACCCTTGTTTCTTGTTCCTTAAATAGCTGCCATATAATGATACAAAATGAGCCAAAACATGACCATCGAACTGTGTCCACAATATAATATCTGAAAATAAAGATAGATGAAGGTCTCAGGAATGTTGATCTGCTCAGGTCCCCGAAACATTAACAGTGCTCTTAAACAAGAGAAAAATCAACAATTTCTGAAATGTATGCTATTGCACAATGAGAGCAGCAACAAGCCACGGAATTAAAGAAAGGGTTTAATTAATGACAAGACTTGGTGCCTAATTAAGCAACTGGTTGAAGTTAAATTGGTTGGAGTCTGATGCCCTGACTTAGTTGGTTTTCTGTTGGCTCACTCATTTCACACTTAATTTCCATTTGGGTGCATTTAAGGAAATAAATGATGCAATCAAAAGGAATGATAAATAAATTCAGGGGAGCAAACCTTACAACAAGTCAATTAAAATTAATTCAAAAGAAGTTAATTAGCAGCAAAAACAGGTCACTAATTAAGAAAAGGGTTAGAATGAAGACCTGCAGCCACTGTGTTCCTCCAGGACTGGAGTTGGTGATCTCTGTTTTAAGGCATTACAAGCTGATTTCAAATGACTGTTCAGGCCAACTAAGTAAATTTTATGTTGAAATGGGTGTATTAAACAGCTTGTTTTTCAGCATTGTACACAGAAATGTGAATATGTACAAAGCTGGAGCCCTGTCCAATGTTACATCCTATCCCTCATCCAGTGTGCCAAAAATAAGTCAGCTCTTAGAAAACCCAAGCAAGATAATCTAGTTATAAAATGGATGGAGGGCTTGGCATGACCTTTGTGGCCATGCTTAATAACGCGCACACGTACCAGTCCCGGGACATAACAGCGTTTTAAAAAGTTACAGTAATGTGTGCATGCCCATCTGCCATGCATCTCGACACCCTACCCATCAAATGAAACTTCAAAGTCTCGTCTTACGATGATATAAACCATTTTGACACACAACAACCACAGCACTGACACTAAAGCCTTTTTTTACAGAGAAGTACATACTTTTAAGAGTTGACTTTCCCTACCTTTGAAGACCCCCTGCAAGTCGAACATCAATATTTCCGAGCAGTATTGATCCCATTGTGTCCGTAAGGCTCCAGCGAATATAATCCAGTAAAACGATTTAGGTCCAAAACACACGATATATTCTCAAAGGGACAAAAACTCCAGAAAACGTTTCATAACTTGAGACCACCTACGTAATTTTTTTTCATTTATATTGCTCATATCAGACGTAATTTGTTTCTGTCGGCGATAACCATGCTACCGCATGAAACACGGAAGTGTTAGCTTCTGATCGACACCTAAGTTGGCCAATTACGACGGGTCTGGGGTTGACTGGCACCTCGTATAGCCAACGAGTGTCACAGACAGCTTGAAGGATGACGTATAGCTCCAAACCCTGGTAGAATCTACCAGTTTGATTGGACACTGTGACTGACACTCAAAACTTACAGCCAATGAGCAGCCGAGCATTTTGATATGTAACTTGCCATACTAACTTGTAAACAAAACGATCGAGCTGCGTGAAGGTGGCATTTGTGCCAGTCTGCAGAGTTGGTGCGTGGTTGTTTATTGTGATTTCGCCAAGTTTTTTCGCATTTTAAATATGAATAAAAGTAGAAGTTTAAACGTAAATAAACGCTGATTAAATAATAGATGCATGTGCGCGTTGCGAAAGTATTCAACCGCCCAGGAGACGTCTAATGGCAGAGAGCGACATGTGCCACGCCTTGTGCTTTCTGCTTGCTAGTGATTGCTGCCATCAAGTGGCACATGGAAAAACGCTGAGCTGTGTTGTAACAGTTTGTAAAAGAAATATATATAGTTTGTGTGCATTTTATAAAAAAAAAAGTAAAAAATAAAAATATAAATATATTTTTGGCCCATAAGACTTGTATTGACTATTTTTACATAGAAATGTGTATTTTTTATTGTTTTTATTATTTTTATAACTAATAGAGTGACACTGTATGTAGATATAGATTCCTTTAGGTGTAAGCTTTCAGTAGAGCCCTCATTGATATATGTGGGTTGAAGCATTCAAAAGTTATTACACTTTTTCCATACGTTCCAAAATGTGGATAATGGTCCCTCTAAAAAGCACCTCGACATGCCCACATAAAAACTGGTGTCAAAATGTCATTTTTACAGGTATTCTTTTCAAATTTGAAATGTGAGTAGTCAACAAGTTATTCTGTTGGTACATAGTGTGTTTCTGTCACCACCTACCTAATGCAGCTTTATTTTCCTTTATTTTCATAAAAAAACTTAGGCGAGAACAAAAGAATTCGTTTTTTTTGCGAGTTCTAATGTGCATAACTTTTGATCAGTCACACCTACAGTGATTCTGACTACTAAGGGTGAAACTGGAGAATGTTACCTTTACAAAGCGACCAAACATGTGTTTATACTCCAGATAGTTCAATAACAGCAATGATTCTAATTTGGAGAGGTCAAATTACAAGCGATTTAGCAAAAATGACCCCGCTTGATAAGGGGTTAAAACAATCTGAAGATGAATGCAAAGCCTTCATTTCCTTCTTGGAGCTTTTATGAATTGTTAAACAATGAATAACCAACCATCATTTCAACTCTCTCAAATGTGTGACACAAGGTTAAACAATTGCAATTGCCACTGGATTAGTCACATCACCCAGCTCTAAAAATGTGCACAAATCATTTGTATCTCTCTATTAATTCCATCCACTCACCCATCCATTTTCAAAACCACTTACACTGAGCAAGGTCATGGGAATGACAGAGCATATTGCCAGCTAGCACTGGGCACAAGGCAGGAACAAACCCTGGATAGAGCTCCAGTCCATTGCAGGGTGAACATACAAAGACAGACATACACCAGGGCTAATTTAGCATCCACTACTTTCACAATGGAATAAAACTGGCAACGTTTTTATTCTGCCTTGAAAGAGCAGCAGGAATTCCCAGTTTATTTTAAACCACATGGGATGTTTACATAATTAGCTAGCGATGCTCCAGTCGATTGGCCAATCTTCTAACTCAGCTGATTTGGACTACAAAAAACTTGATCAATGACAGGTAAATTGGATGATTGCAAAAAACTATTTTTTCTAATCTTTACAGTTATTAGTTGTAGTGCTCCTTTATGCAAGGTACTACAATAGTTCAGCCAGCGCCATCTGTTAACTTTAAAATGGGTGAAGGAAACAGCTTGTTTTTCAGAATTGTAGGTAGATTGTAGACATTGTAGAGAGATATGTTTACTGCAAACTTCCTGTACACAGAGCAGTAAGGAAGACTTTGGTAGACTTTGCATTAAGGAAAGTTAAGTAATAAAGTGAGAAAAAGGAACCTAAAGAGCCATTCTGTGCAATTAGACAAATGGGGAAAAAAGCTACTTTAATGAATTCATACCTTTTCATTTTGCCCATTACTAAAATGAGCACTGATTATATGGGTTTGGATGATAACAGAGCTTCTGTGAAGTACAGTAGCTTACATTTTCAAATAGAAAAAAACGAGATAAAGAATTTAAAATTACACCTTAGTAAACAATAGGCTTGTTAGCTTAAAAATCAAAAAATTGCTTTGCTTGTAACCTTGTTAAACATGTTAGCCTTTTATCTGCATGATATCGATCTCAGATCAATAGATTTGCAGCTTTTTTATGTTTGTATGGTGTTTATCTTTTTTGTGTGTATCATATGTTAACAGTTTTGTTAAGAAACAAGTAATACATAATTAAAATGGTAATCATTTGCAATTACACATGAAGAATTGGGAAAGTCTAGCTAGCACACTGGCTGAAAAAATCCTATAAATATATTTAAAAAATAAACTGTTGTGCTATTAACTATTAAAACTTAGGACCTATACAGTGGGGGAAATAAGTATTTGATCCCCTGCTGAATTTGTAAGTTTGTTCACTTACAAAGAAATAGAATAGTCTCTAATTTTTATAATAGTATCATTTTTAATGGAGAGAGAAAGAATATTAACCAAAAAAGTTATAAATTGATGTACATGTCATTGAGAGAAATAAGTGTTTGATCCCCAAAAACCCAGCCAGAATTCTGGCTCCAACAGATTGTAATCTGTGTGCCACATGAGCACGCAGCCAATCAATCAATTAATTACAGATACTCATTCGTATAAAGCACACCTGTCCACAAAATCAATTTCTTCCATTCCAACCTCTCCACCCCATGGGCAAGACCAAAGAGCTGTCAAAGGACGTCAGGGACAAGATTGTAGACCTGCAAAAGGCCAGAATGGGCTAAAAGACCTTTAGCAAGAAGTGTGGTGGAAAGATGACAACTGTTGTTGCGATTATTCAGAAATGGAAGAAATATAAAATGACCATCAATCCCCCTCGGTCTGATTATGCATGCAAGATCTTGATGGGGTGAGGATGATCATGAGAAAGGTGATCAGCCCAAAACTACACAGGAGGAGCTTATTAATGATTTGAAGTCACCAAAGACATCACTGGTAACACACTACACTGCAATGGACTGAAATCTTGCAGTGCCTGCAAGGTCCCCCTGTTCAAGAAGGCACATGAACAGGCCAGTCTTAAATTTGCCAGTGAACATCTGATCTGTGTCATCATAAATATGAAATGCCTAGTCAAGCCTTATTCCAAAAGCTTCAGGAAATAATTTTCAGAACATTTCATAATAGATACAGCAGCAATTGAATAAATAATTTAATTAGAGAGAGATTAAGAGAAACACCCTGCTAAATAACACAAACTTAATCCAATGTTAAATATCCCAGAAAAATATCTGAGTGCAAGAAAGATTTTTTTTTTCGACTTAACATAAAAACAAACAAAAAAAAGTGTTGCAAACTATCAAGTTTATATTTTACTTACTTAATATTATGCATTTCTGCCTAGATATTGGAGCAAATTGACATATTCAAGAGTCAGTCAGTTGCATACATACCCTGTTAAAATATCTGACTGGCAGCTGAACACCCACTCATTCTGTTTTTTTTCTTTATACTCAGATTGTCTCTGACTACGTCTAACATATTACTTGTGTCCCTGACTGCAATTTGGAGCATACAAGTGAATAATCCTGGTGGTGGGTGAATTAGCAGCTACAATATTTTGCTCATTCTAATGAGCACACACATACATTTTACCTAGCTACTCAGAAAGGCTCTTTACCACCTATTTCATGTAGTAGTCTTCCTATGTAATGACTTGTTATTGTGATATACCATAGAATCATCCACAAGTCAGATCTTAGTGCAATGTACTCCGAATGCAGCTAGCTGATTTTTAGCTTGTGTCATCTTGCTAAGATATTTTTCTGTATGGCTGGAGTCTTTAGATGGAAGGCACTATTCTGGCTAAAGATAAAGAATTCCTGCCAAAAGAGTTACCATTCAATTACAATGACTTCTAACATGTCTTGTGCTATTACTAGACGGTAGGATTTCTTCTGATCATCGGTGAGCCATTTTTGCCTTAGTGCTCCTAATATGGTAGGTTGATTTGCAAAGGGCAGAACATCACAGGTGTGAAACCTTTGTATTTCAGCATAGCATTACACAATTTTCAGAAACTTTCTTCACCCAAAACAGTCACAATCCACAGTATTTTTTTTTTGTTGAAAGTACCTATCCCTCCTCCTAGATTTAAAATGATCTGAACAGTAGCCTAAACACTGTCATTATGTGCTTAGTAAATAAAAAAAATAAAAAAAGCAAGTCTGTTTCAGGCACAGCAATACAATAAGAGAATTAAATAACTTAAACTGATTAAACTGTTATATTAATCAAATATTGGTTAATCATTGCACTCCTGCCATATTTTAATAATCAGTACATTGTACATCACTATATATTTACTTATCAGGCCCTTTATTCAGAGTAGTCCCAAAATACCCTGAACACATCTGACAGCTGCTGTTGTCATTACTTTATGCACGCTCGTGATGTGAAAGTGCACAGCAACATTGGTTATTATGAATTTATACAGTTCTTTTTATTCTAATGTTGCTAAGTATTAATGGGGACAAGAAAAATGTCAATGTACATGTAACATATATGAAAGAACTCAGGATATCTAATCTTTAACCATAATTCTAGGGTGACATTTATATTTTGTGCAATAATTCATTAAATCATTCTGTTTATATAAATATTTTTATAGATCTATGATTAACTGGCCCTATGTAAATATGTATATGAAGTGCACCCTGGGTCCTCATTCTCAGATGCATTTGGGATAGAGCTTTAGCTTCTCATGATGCTCAGCTAGATAAAGCAGGTTTGGAAAAGATGTTTGCATATTTGATACTTGGCTCAATGTTTGTATCACATCACTAAAAATTGGTTTAAAGTCTATTATTAAAAACATTACTTTATATAACATGTATAAAAGAGGAAAGTACAAACCTATTAAAGGTAAAGTCCTTCGAATCAATAATGCTACGTTGCTTGGCAGGTTTGGACAATGCAGGGTCAGAGAATGTTTCTAATCTACTTGCTAATTCACTTCTGCTCCTCACAAGGTCTAAAACCATTTCTTCAAGCTGTTTGTGAAACTGTCTGTATTTTCTTAATTCCATCTCATAGGCAAGTTGTAACAATTCAAACGAAGCTTTCTGCTCCAGAAGCTGAATGCAAACTTCATCCTGTCCGGACATATAGTAGTCCTGACGAGCAATCTGCAGGTCAAAATCTCCCTTTACCACTGGAACGTTAAGGGACTGAGCATTCTCTCTCAACGTGGCCGACAGCTTTTCTCTACGAAGGGATTCCACCTGTTCTTCAGTACTCTGAAGTTCCTTCTTTAATCGCCCAAATTTTACCTTGAACTCATAGTCATCTCCATTTAACTGTAATATAAAAAACATAAATCCTTTATTTAGTAAAAAGGAGGATGGATTATACAGTACATTATAACAAGTACCTATACCAATAAACTAAGTTTACTCAAGGCTGTACAACTAAGTGACTCTTCCAGCAGAGACAAAAAGAGCTATACTCAAATTACTTGCCATGGTTCTATTCATTTAGCTTCCATTCAAAATTCTGGTCCCGAGTCAGTTGTCTGCACAGCTATGCTTCTGATGACACCTAGTCTGACTCATTGTGTTTTCAAGAACTCTCATTTTGTTTGAGCATGCCTACAATTTGCATATACTTCTTAGGGCTGGTTTGTACTTCATATGAGGGGTCCTCTAAGAACGTCCTCAGAAATGAATGCAAAACATACATTAGTTGCGGTACCTGCAAAAAGTTGGAAGGCTCAGTGTGATAAAGTAGGGCAGAGTGGTGGCTCTGAGGCCAAGGATATATGCTGGTATCCAGAAGGTTGCCGGTTCAAATCTCTGTCACTGCCAAAAAGAGATCCTACTCTGCGGGGCCCTTGAACAAGACCCTTAACCTGTAATTTCTCGAGGGGTGATGTTCAATGGCTGACCCCTACGCTCTAACCCCAAAGGGGTATGTGAAAACTAACAAATTCCTAATTCAAGAAATTGTATAAGGTGAAGAACAAAAAAAAAAAAAGTCGGAACATGACGTCAGAGTCTCTATTTACTATCTACATATGACAGAAAGCCACTTTGCGGAATGATATTCCAGCTCTCTGCACTTTTAGAATCCTTAGATTTATATTTGATGTCACTTTCATGATGAAATGCATTAAAGTATGTACAGGTATATTACATTTTACAGAGTTAACTTCATTTAAATAATTAATACTGTTAATAATTACACGTGGGGCGGCATGGTGGCAGAGCAGTAGCTCTGCTCGTATTCACCTTGTGATGAGCTGATGCCCCATACAGGGATTGTTTCTGCCTCCAACGCCCAACGCTAGCTAGAATAGGCGCATCCCTGGATTGATGGATTTAATCATTAAACATCCATCCTTTCAGAGATATTGTGGCAAGGTGTCGTTGGAATTTAATTGGCGTTTCAGACAATTCACAACACAGCAAAGCTGAACCTGTTCTCACCATGATGATATCTCGCACTGCAACCTGGTGGAATCTTCCACATTTATGTAAAGTACGCATGCAAGTAAAAACAGTACAATGCTTGCATAGCAATAGCGTCCACTGGAACATGTGTCGCGTGAAGTATAAAACTGTCCTTACTGTTGAACTAAAAATATGCACGTATGCCATTTTTAGTTATGTCTCTCAAGCAGTGGAAAGAGATTCCCTTGACCATCTGAACAATTCTTTATCTGCTCATGTTGAGGACAATTTAAAAAAATATACCATATTATAATATATTCAAAAAGAACAGTTTTCTCTTACCATATCAACTGAAAACCAAATATGCCTTTGTGTCATTAATAATCATCTAATATAGGGACTAACAGCGGTTGAGCTACCCGTGTTCCACAATATTAAGCCCTCTATAGCCATTTAAAATATAAGTTACATATTTTGAAATTAAAAACTATTTTTTGACAATCAGGTACACATTAATTTGCCAATTGTGTTTTTAAGTGAAGCATTTTTTTTATAAAGTTTTTATAAAAAAAAAAAAAAAGTTGCACATTTTCTTAGTTTAAAACAGGTCATGGGGACATCAATCCAAAAAATAAAAGCCTTAAAACTTACCAAATTTGTCCACTTTGAAGAAGCAAAAATATTTTACAAAACATGCCTTTAGTGTTTCTAAGGTATTTTTACGACAATAAAAGAAAAATTGGAAGCAATATGTTTTATCACAGATAATTGGTATGTTCAAAAACATGAAAACACGCACATGCCTAAAGCTGTTTATATTTTGAGGCATGCATAAACATTCCATAAATATATAAATAATGCAAAAATGGGAAACATTACAAAACTCAAATTATGTTTATCTAATACCTGAGGAAAATATTACCCATCCACTTGAATCACTTTTAAAACAACTGAAGCACTTACAAAATGAGCTTCAGGGAACAGTGCCTCTAGGATTACATGATAGAGCTTAAGGAAGACAAGCAATGAGGTGAATGGCACAGCAAGATTTCTATTAAAATGGCAAATATTGCAAAAGTATTTTATCTGCTAATATGATATGGATACGCAAGTATAAAATATGGGTGTATTTTCAAACCATGGATAAACACTCAAGAACATTCTTAGTCTGAAACTGGACATACTGAACAAGGTTTAAGGCTTTTATTTTTATACTTGGACCAATGAATGACAGGAAACATTTTAAGAACAGGTTCTGAATATTTAAAAAAAAAAAAAAAAAAAGTTCCACTTGAAAACTGCTCAACTTGAAGACTACCATACTTCTTCTACTTTAAGTGTTTGGATTGTACAAACTTAAAAGCATCATACTCACTGATATTTTAAGGGAATAACCCAATAATAAAAACAAGAAAACTTAATACAATAAAAACAAAATTTGCCCTCTGAGGGTTTAAGTACTATTTGCCTAATGTGAAATTTATTTTAACATGTGTATTTAACTGTCCTTGAAATACATCTGCACGCTATTAACATCCCCAATTTGAAATCAAGCCTAAATATTACATTGCATAATTTGAAGTCAACTCTATATTAACATCATCAAAGCTCACTTAATTATGGTCATGTTACCAATTCAAAAATATTAAACATTAAAAGAATCTCACACAAATATGATCTTCAAGAAACTAGCTGCTTTTCACACTTCTTATAAGAGTAATGGTAAGAAATATATCAAAATGATATGAAATAGCAGATATCTTAAAATTATCCATAAATTGTCTTATGTTAAAAAAAAAAAAGTCAGAATTACATAACTTCACAATTTTTGTTTAAGATAAACTAAACTATTAATATTCTTACCATTGCTCTAGGAGAGAAGACAAAATTCTCTTTAACCCAGTTAAGTCCTGCCAGGATGCTTTGTTCCTCTGCATTCTTTTCAACTAACTGGTGTTGAGCAACTATGTAGGCAAACTGCAGCCGTGCCATCTCTTTTCGACGTTCCTCTTGTACTTGGTCACCTTCTCCACAGAATGAATTCCTGCTTACATCTAACAACTGAAAGTTCTCTTCATTTGAACTTTCCACTAAATCAGTGATTCCTTCAAAGAACTGTTTTTTTGCATAGGAGACAAGAGCTTTAGTATTATGTTCCTCTAGATGCAGATACTTGTCAAGGGATAAATGAGATAAGAAGACAGGCATGCGTTTCAGTGATCCAGAACTAGAACTGGCCACATTACAAAAGAAATCAGTAAGTCGTTTCACAGTTTCTGTAAGTGATTGCAGCTCTCTGTTAAACTTTGCATTCTCTGCTCCTAATATTTCCATTTTATCCTTAATGTCTTTAGCAGTTAATTGCTCTTCTGCACAAAGCTTTAAAGAAGAACTTCGGCTCACAGTAGCCATTACCTGAAGTTTGTTACGCCGCTGAACTTTAAGGTTTTTCATCTTTTTCAGTGACTGAATTTCTTCTTCCAGCTTCTCAATCTCAATCTTCTCTTGTGTTGCAGATTCCATTTTCAACTCTGTGTTTTGATACGCCTTCAAAACCTCAGCCAAAGATTCTTCATCCAACATTGTCTTGCCTGACTTTTTCAGATTCTCAAAAGCAATTACCTCTTCCTCATCCAGCAAATGCTGCTTATTTAGACTAGTGCAGAACCAGTGGAGAAAGTAGCGGTCTTCTCCTGTTTCAAACAACCAATCAAAATCTTCTCCATTCAGTTTAGAAGCCTTTGGATAACCAAGTTTCTTCAAAGTTTCAACTAACTGGGTGCCTCCCTCCATATCTCATTAAAGTTCTTTAAAATTTTACAGAATGTTTAAGTCTTCAACCAGTCAGCCAGAAGAATTTTTGTATAGTCTGTAAAGTCTATTAGTCAAACAGAAACAGCAATTTGAATATTTTAACACAATAAATTTGCACTTAAATAATGCATCATCAAGAATAAATATTCAAACTTTTTGAATAACAAATAAAAAAAAAGTTAACTGCATACCATACAGGAGTTGCAGGTAACTTGAAGGCAAGTGGGGCCATAATCTCAATGCAAATAATAAGCTAATTTTTTCATCAATTATTCTTGTGGATTTTTTTTTATTTCCAAGCTAGTTATGTTTCTGTAAAGTATATTTTAGTAAATTTACTTCAAAGGCTAAAAGCAAAGGCATTAAAGGAGTACAGTGCTGAACCGTAAGAAACTTGCTTGTTCTAGCTTTATTCTGAGGATACACTCACCACCAAACAAAGCAAAATCAAACAGCTTTAAAAAAAATTGATGAGATGAGGAAACTTCCAAGAACTAATGTGTTTTTCTAGTGACAAAAACTGGTATGAGAATAACATGAAAACTGTGAGCCTCAGAAGACCTACAGCCAAATGCTTAAAAGATAAACAAATTAAACGCTGGTAAATGATAAAAGCTAGCTTGTTATAGCTGCATAAACCAAAGAGGTTTCTGAAATTTTAATAAGACTGGACTATATATGGCCATTGTGTAATATTTTCCCCCTTTTCATGAATGCAGGAACAATCTGCATTGTAGCATGCTGAATTTATAAGGCACAGACTATTCTAAAAGTTTAACTACCAAATATCCCTGACGGTCAGGTTAAATGAAAATACTGAATGATTATGGGTGTGTATAGAACACATTAAAAAATTAAAAATTGTTGGCAAATGGAAGATTTGAGAACAGGGTAGCTATCTGGCAAAACCATATTTCAAACCTCTCCAGAAAAATAATCACAGAAGAACTGCTTCAAGTAACAGAGTATTTGGAACAGGGAGGATTAACCTGACAAAATTACATTGGCATCCATACTGATGGGGCAGCATCTATGAAAAGGAAGACAAAGGGATTTATCAGCAGGGTGAAGAAAAAGAAATCCAGATATTTTGATCACATGCTGCTTTTTACATTGCGAGACCTGCATTGGAAAATCTTTATCAAAAGAGCCATCAGGTGTTCGAAGGGCTGTCTGTTTGCCGCTCTGAGTGAGGAGATAGGGGCAGTTCATCAGACTCTGCAGCTACACAAAAAGTCAAGTGGCTCTCCCACAGGAAAAATTTTCTGCATGTGTAAGAAAAATTACGAACATTCTTAATTACTGAGAAATCAAAGTACATAAAACTGCCTGTGGACAACAAATGGCATGAAAAACTTGCATATATGAGAGATATATCTTAATGAACTAGAACTTCGAGTGCAAGGAGGCAATGAACATTTCCATAAAAGCAGCAGCATGTGGAAAAGATACAAATGAGATTTTTCCCCTCACCTATGTTGGGACACTTATCCATCCCTATTTTATGTGAAATTATTTCCCAGCACCTGAAAACATGAGAGATTTGACTGGATCTGTAACCCATTCCACTCAGGATATTTGCCTTTACAGGTACATGAGCAGCCAACTAAAGTTAGGCAGGCATGTGGTTAATATTAAAAAAATAAATAAATGACTGAACCAGACCTTGAATACCTTTTGACTTGGTAGTGTAATAGGTTATCCAGCCATAGCTGATCAAACAATTACAATACTGTTTGTCTTTTTTAGCATACCTGTACAACCTGGGCTTTAAGTCTGACTTACATAAAAAGGAGAGAGAGAGAGAGAGAGAGAGACAGAGAAGCTGACCAGGAAATCTGTGTGGGTTATCAACAGTTCCAGCCAGGATACCAGCTTTGCGCTCATCACAACAAGCTTCACACTGAAAGTATGTGATACAGAACACAATTGAACAAATGCGAAATTTAACGTTTTTGTGGTTTGCAGAATAGTGGAGTGACTAAAAAAAGTATACTACTAAAGAAACACCATTGTGAGGAATCTCTATACTGTTGCTTATGCTGTTGTCATCTGGGGCTTAATACCAAAGGTATAAAACGTTTTTCATTTTTTGGGGTCAGGGAAGCTAACTCTGGTAGTTAACGCTTGTTCATTTTCATTTGCTGGTACACAGAATTACATGAAAATAAGATTATACAATACACTGCAATGCAAGATGAAATCACAATTTGTGCACTTAAATAAACAGATTAAGAAGTATTACTTAGCAACTTTTGAAAAT
Organism: Polypterus senegalus; assembly: GCF_016835505.1. Classification (NCBI taxonomy): domain Eukaryota; kingdom Metazoa; phylum Chordata; class Cladistia; order Polypteriformes; family Polypteridae; genus Polypterus; species Polypterus senegalus. The sequence goes on from NC_053157.1 coordinate 181,370,582, forward strand.
AATCATCTTGCTCTTTAAAATTTATAGAAATTGCTGGACTTTGGAACACAATTTAGCACGACAAATGTATATATACCATGTTTGTGAAGAAACAACTGACTTGAAAAATACCAAACATCTTAAATTCAGCTGCTAAATAAGAAATGTGTTTAGCTGTAAAAACATTTTTGAACAACCTCTAAATAAACTGAATTATACCATTCCAGTCCTCACAGGCCAAATGTGAACCAACCACATGACACATGAAATGAGTGTGTACATGAAAGAAAAATGCGAATCCCACTACAAATGATCTACATGAAACCTTAAGTGTAGCGAACTAACAATCAGGCCTGTAAGCTTATTTTGAAATATAAAATATACTCAACACTGCTGAAGTAGGTGAAGGAAGATGGAGTATCTTAATTATACTTTTTTCCACAATGTAGTAGACAAAATCATCCATAAAAGTTCACTGTTAAATGTAACCCTTTTTTTAGCTCCACTACAGAATGTCTTAACTTTAAGATTAAGTTTACTGTCATTTTACTTAAATCTCTAATGAACACATTGCTCTTGAACATTTGCAATACATTTGACTTTCATGAAAATCACTATCCACTGACTAGTGGTAATATTTATATTCAATAATGAAAGGAGAAGTTACACAAAGGAACAATATTGTGAAAATATTAATTCTGAGAACATGCTTAAAAGAATCATTTAAAAAAAATAAAATGCACATAACATTAATTATAATTACATAACATTAATGTTCAAGGAAATATTAAATAACTCAATACAAAGCCTGAGGCACATTTTGTAAAATTTAAAGAAATGTTTTACTCCATGTTTTCCATAGAAAAGCCCGGTTAAAATTAGGGTTTAAGTTTTGATTTTGAGCGCTCTCTCTCTCTAACAGAGCTTTGAACCTATTTCTGCTACCAAAGGACCGAATTTTACTTTTGAAGGTGGAATGGATGTGTCATTCCCCATGCAGCAATGGGGTTTTTACAAATACTTGGATGGATTTCAGTGTATTTTTAGAAACACGGATACATGATCAACGTTAGATAGATACTTTATTAATCCCAAGGGGACATTCATATACTTATTTAATCTTAAAAAGTGAATTTTGTGCATTCATTCATTGGCATTTTTTTCAATAATTGTAAAGTTGAAATTACAGAACATACTATTAATATCCCAACATCATAATATCAGAGCCACTTAAACAAGTAGGACTGATAACTCTTATTTAACACAACTCTAAAGTAGTTTTTGGTGGAAAAAACAAAACTTTCCAAGTCACAGTATTATCAAGTATCTAAGGTTTGCTACAATGAGAGTGTGCTTGCATTTTTTTTTTACTCAACTGGGGAGCTTCGCGACAACCACTTCGCATCTCTGCTGCTCACATTGTGAAGAGGGGGGGGCTGAAGCACCGATCGTGATCATTCCTCCGAAACCCCCACTTAAATGGTGAAACAATGGGAAACTTTTTTTTTTTAACCTCCTCTTTTCTCGATCACCTGCTGGCTTGCTGCTGCTGTGCCACATGATTTGCATTTCGCGTGGTGCACTTCTGTCATATCACCTATGTCAATATATTCAATCTCTTTTCGCTTTTACCTTTTCGTCAATATCGCACTGAATTTTGATTCTGTGTTTGGAATAACATCGTGACAATGCAACATACAACTGCCAGTGAGTGAATCATTTCTTTCTCTCTACAAGAAATGTGTCTGACAACCACGCAGGACTCACTGAGGCTGCCAATAAGCAAAAAATGGTAGCTGCCTGCACAGGAAAAAGATGAGGTGGTGAAATGTATAGAAAATGACATGTTAAGTAGACAAAGAAAAGTAAGAAGAAATTCTGTGAGCTTATTCACACTACTCCTGATGCAGCATAAAATACTTCCAAATTCAAGCCAGATAGGATTGTCAAGCACTCTTATATACATAAGCTTCAAAGAACAAAGGGGTTGGGGGAGTGGCCTGTGGTAACATACTTGCAATACACTGATCCCTCCTCGATCACGTGGGTCGCATTCCAGAACCCCCCGCAAAAGGTGAAAATCCGTGAAGTAAAAACCATATGTTTATATTGTTGTTTTTATATTGTCACACTTGGGTCACAGATTTGCACAGAAACACAGGAGGTTGTAGAGGTAGTGACTTTATAACACAGAAAACAAACATTTGTCTCTTTTTCAAATGTTTAAACTGTGCTCCATGACAAGACAGAGATGACAGTTCCATCTCACAATTAAAAGAATGCAAACATATATTCCTCTTCAAAGGAGTGCGTGTCAGGAGCAGAGAACGTCAGAGAGAGAGAGAGAGAGAGAGAGAGAGAGAGAGAGACACACACAGACAGAGAGAGAGAAAAGCAAACAATCAAAAATCAATAGGTGCTGTTCGGACATTTAAGTATGCAAAGCACCGCGACAAAGCAGCCGCAAGAAAGAGAGCAATGTGAAGGTAGTCTTTCAGCATTTTCCGTATCCTCTAGGCCAGTGTGCGAACAGCCCCTCTGCTTAGGCTCCTCCGTCAGGAGCAGATAATGTCAGAGAGAGACAGAGATGTGCTGTTCGGGCTTTTAAGTATGTGAAGCACCGCCCGGGAAGCACATCGTATATCATTGAGGAGTGTTATTTAATACATAATACATGCTCTGATTCGGTAGCTTCTAAGCCATCTGCCAATAGCGTCCCTTGTATGAAATCAGCTGGGCAAACCAACTGAGGAAGCATGTACCATAAATTAAAAGGCCGATTGTCGGCAGAAATCTGCGAACCAGTGAAAAATCCGTGATATATATTTAGATATGTTTACATATAAAATCCGCGATGGAGTGAAGCCACAAAAGTCGTAGCACGATATAGCGAGGGATTACTGTACTGAAAAGAACTGAGGTGTACCTTCAAGGTCAGACTACAACGTGCTGCTATACTCTAGTTCTCAAAGCACAAGCAAGCCACTGCCAGTAAAGTGCACCACCCACTTCAAACCCTAAGTACAACACAAGCTGGGAGCAACAGCATGCCTTCGTCAGTTTAAACACTTGCACAACTCCCAAAAGGGGTCCCCCATGGTCAAATCATAGAGAAGATGGACACTGTAGATAGTTCATGGTATTATTTTTTTCATCCCTTTTTTCAGTACAATGCCTACAACATTCAATGCATTCAAATGGCCACTTAAATGTGCACCACATTAATGTTAATGTTATATATAACAGGTTCACTGAAGCTATCACTTTTATAGTAGGGCTGCAACAAATGATTATTTTGGAAGTCGACTAATCATTCATTTTTTTTTTTCCAATTGGTCATGATTATTTCATGCCTGCGACCTGTGCTTGCACATCCTGTTCTGGGCTCCAGTGCATGTCTTGCCTCATCTGCTCAAGTCTGGCCACCTGTGAGTGTCACCCTGATGTCTCTGCATTAACACAATTAAAATTAATAATAATCAAATTAAAATAACCAGTGAAACATATGAATTTGAAAATAATCAGATGTTTTATATTAGTGTGACCATCACAATAAAAAAGAAATACATTAAACAATACAAACTAAAGTGCACATAGTCTTTAACCAAAAAAGGGCACTTAAAATTAACCAAAAATGGCCAATGGTGTGTCTTAAAGTCCAAAAGTTTAAATAAAGCTTCAATTCAAATAAAATAAAACAATAATGTACAGTTTATAAAAGATTCAGTTCATATATTCCCGATTGCAGTGCAGGAACGTGAGCATTTCGACATGCTCTGGTGCGAGGCTGACTCTCTTCTTTGAGGCAATATTCCCAGCTGCTGAGAAGAGACCCTCAGAGGGAGAAGAGGTAGCAGGAATACACAAGAATGATTTTGCAGACAGAGAAAGATGTTTTAATCACACTCTGAAGGAAAAGTGTTGTAGTTTACCATATCATGTACTATATTATGCCAAAATAAAAAAAATAACGGACTAAAATATGTAACAAGCTAATTACTGATATACTCCAAAAACCTAACTTTAGTTACAGATGGTTTACTATTCATATTAACTCAAGTATTATACGTAAAGAAGAAAAAAAAAAAACCTAGGACAGCTCAGCTACTCTTATTCACTCGTTTACTATAGCTCCAAACACGTTAGCAAACATAACTGAAATTATATTCACTTAAACCACTGGAACTGGCTAGAGTCGATTTCCAGTGCAATGTGGAGTATATGCGGTGACATACATTCGGTGACGTACATTCATTGAACTCCGCAAGCAGCTAAAGTTGTTTCTCAGTGCAATTTGCCAGCACACCGGAGCCAAGTATATTCAGCGATGTATATTAATTGAATGCTGCAACCAGCTGTAGTCGTGTCTCAGTGCAATTTGTCAACACGCAGGGGCAGAGCATATTCGGTGACACACATTCATTGAAAGCCAAAACTGGCTATAGATGCTTCACAGAGCAATTTGCCAGCATGCCGGAGCTGATCAGTCAGTGCCATACATTCGTTGAGCAGCCAGCTCATGACCATTTCTGGTCCCGGCAGAACTGCAGCACCACTGTCTCTGGGATTCAGCCGCTGTACTAGACGAGCCTGCAATCATTAGTGTTTACCTCTGTGTGTTTGTGTGCAGCCACTTCAAGCACAGTTGGCGCGTGATTTACTGAATTTCATCAATGGCTTCACTTGCACCTTGTACATATATAATAGATTGTTGCAGTAGTTTTTTTTTTTTTTTTATAGTTTTTACAGTTCATTTGCAGTGTGTAAAATGATCAGTGTTGCAGTAATTGTGATGCTCTTTGCATGAAAAAAATATGTGTTCCATTAAAATTTCACATTTTCTTTGTGAATTGTGTCATTTAGTTAAAAAGTGCAACTAAAAAGTATTTGGCATCCAGGGGTGCATTAACCCCCCAAGTATGTGTCGGTTTAAGGGTTAACTATCATTGTCCAAACCTTGATATATACATTATAGTACAAACTTCAACGTTAACACGTGACACTAACTTTACTTGCTAAAACTTACCTCTCAACAGGCAGTGGCATGGCTCCAAGATGCTTGCGTTTCAGATGCTCATGCTGTGAAAAGAGTGCTCTGCTTTGCATAATCTGCATTCAACTTTTTTTCTTTTTCAGTGAAGTGCTCCCTCACTCTAGAAAGTTTGTACGTCATTTTTTTCCATCTCCTTCCCCCTCCTCTATCCGACTCGCCATTGCAACCACGTTTATTTTTCTCTACATTCTTCTTCTCCTCAGACGTTCTTCATTAGTAAGACTGTGTTCTGAAGTCTTGACAAACTACAAATGATACTGCCCCCAGAAGTTCATGTAGTGCATTGCAGTTACAAAACCCAATGTGGTTCTTTGTGACTGGAGCCGCTATTGAAGGTTCTGTTTATGAAGCGTCGACAATAAAAAATCCATGTCGACGATTTTTTGTAGTCAACGCCGTTGATTACGTCGACTAATTGTTGCAGCCCCATTTTATAGAATATGTTACAGTGTGAAACTATATTTATATCCACAATTCCCATTATTCCTACTACTTACCTGTTTGAATTAAAAAAAGATACAAGTTTCCTCTAAAATTGTGTTTCACAATGACCTCTAACAAAAGCCAAATTTGCTAGGAAAAACAAGAACTGATTACAGCAGGAATGTTTTACTCATGTGCAACTGTGTGTAGCATGCTCAAGAGGGGGTGGCACGGTGGCAAAGTGGTAGCACTGGTTTCTGTCCCAGGTCCTCCCTGTGTGGAGTTTGCATGTTCTCCCCATGTCTGCATGGGCATGCTCCAGGTGCTCCACTTTCCTCTTACAGTCCAGAGACATGCAGGTTTGGTGGACTGATGAAGATGCACTAGCTGTGGTGTGTGAATGTGTGTGTTCACCCTATAGTGAGCTGGCACCTTGTACAGGGATTGTTCCTGCCTTGCACACAATGTTTGCTGGGTTAGGCTCCAACTCAGGATTAAACTGACTTAAAAAAATGAATGGTATGATATAAGATAAGGAGCACCAATTCTTTAATAATATTAGTCCCAGGGTGAAGAGGAAAAAAAAAAAAAACTGTATACAGCAAAGTACTCATTTACCCACATAGTACTTCTGATGCGTCCAATTAAACCACAGCACTATAACCAAGTCCCACACACTTAAGAAATCTCCTGGGCAATGCAGAGTAACACAGCTAGTTATATTATATATTTAAGTATTAAGGAAAACTAGACAATTGTTTAAATAATAAACTTTTGTTTATTTGTCTAGGATGAGGCACTGAAATTTGGGCATGGCTTTAATATTTGATAGCTATTACTTTTTATTAAATTCATTTTCATAATGCAAGCTCAGAGCACTTAAAGAACACATCTTCTGTTCAAAAGGTGGGACATGACATGTGTTGCATGATAAACTGTCGTATGTGAACTTTAATTAATCTCTTTTACAATCAAATATCACCACTGATTCCTACATCTGAGGCAACAACTGCCACTTGGAATCAAAGGCTTGAAAGATTTCTAATATTATATTAGATGACTTGGCAGAGATTTTGTAGAATGCCCTGAAGAGACTGGGCAGCCAGCTGGCCTAGACCTCAAGGTCTGTGACTGAACTTTGCCATCTGACTTTGTTATAAAACGGACTGTGGACCCAACTAGAGATTTATTTTCACCAGTTGGGACCTATGATTTCCACAATGTGGAGAACACAGATGGAATCACAAAATCAACAAATAAAAACAGATTTTAAATTTAAAAACAAATGTGCAGAATTTAGCGACTGAAGGGGTGACTGTTACAAAACTTCCCAATTTAATAAACATATCAGAAATCAGAAGTTCTGTCATTCAGATACCACTTTCTAGTTTGTTGTATTTTTTAAGCGAATGCAATTTCTTCATAGAAATCCAGTCGTGCCTCTATCTGTTTGTGTCAGTGTTTCTGTATGTATTCTCGTTAATGGCATGAATGTTAGCTAGGCTGCATGAGACAGATGGAAATGTCGTAAGCAAGCAGTATCAGATACCACAATTATGTCCAAAAAACTAAGAAACACAAGCTTAACCGAACAATTAAGGCCACAACAATATCCTGGTGATTTCTACGAATCTGGACAACTTTTCTGCAAGTTTTGCCAGCATACCACAGATACTTGCAGTGACAACATCAAATCTAAAACCCATCTCAAGAACAAGGAAAAATTAAGACCAAGGAGTGTTTCCCTTCAGTTAGAGGAAACAAAAAAATCGTCAGAGGCAAGACGCCAGTTTGTGGAGGACCTTATGACCATGTGTGCTGTGTCAGACATATCGCTAGAAAAAATGACGAAGATGCATCCTTTCACTATTAAGCATTATAAACAGGGAGATGCACTGCCAGAAAAATGAGCAGTTTTCATTGAACTCATTTGCCACTTGTCTTTGAACAACATATGGATGCCATTCTTCGAACAATTTGTGGCAATAAAATTTATGTTGCAATTGATTAAACCACTGATAGCTGAGACCACAGTGTTCTCAACACAGTGACAGGTGAGCAAACATTTGGCTGTAAGGTAATTCTTTTATGTAGGCACCGATTAAATTATATTTAACAGGTATTAAAAGTCTTTCCCAAAGAAAAATCTTATTAGTAAATGGCACTGGTTGTTAAAGGGTTCTTTTGAAAATGAGCTACAGAGGCAATGACGTACATTTTCAATCTGTAAACATTTAAAGTTTAAGAATCATTAGAAATAATTTACATAATTACAATTACAGGTACTGAAGATCAACACTTTCTGGCAGATGTTCTTTATGGACAGCTGCAACTTTTACACCTTTTAAAAGACACTACTTCAGTCCTTACACAACAACTTGCTGAATCTTACTGACATTTTAGCAGTGGTAACAGACAATGCATTATACTTTCTGAAAGCATACCAGGAGGTTTTAAAAGAGTTTATGCCTCAGTGTGCACTCAACCTGTTTGTGTCATGTCACCAGTTTGATGGGAGAGGCCTAGTAGCACTATAAATACTTCAGTGAGGCTGCATCACTAGCGATGTGGGTGAAGGCTGCCTTCTTCAAGAAGCCTACTAGGAAAAGGAGATGGGTAATCATCTCACTGAAAAAGACTGTGCTGGCCAAGGGTCCCTGAGGCAGGAAACGCCAGGTGGAATAGCTGGTTCAAATCAGTATGGTACCACAGTGAACATATTAACCTCTACAAAGAGTTCTTTCTGGCAAAGAACACTTCAGCTCAGGCTATAACAAAAATCCTAGAGATGACTGAAACTGAGGAAAAACTGGAGACCCTAAAAGTGAAGCTAACCATCTCAGAGGGGTGAATCAAACTAGTCAGTTATTAGAGTACTGTGGGACACTCACTGCCCTACTGCAGTCTCGGCATACAGCATCATGGAGGATCTGGGCACCTAACCTGATGAATGGAACTGCAAAAACCTATGGCTTTTTCCCCAAAACTGATGAGCTGTTCAATCAGATGGGCATGCAACAGAGGAGAGAAGTGCTTGACCACCTGCATGATGCATTTCACATTGCCTTTGCTAAGTTTTCAAAACACTGGGATGTCCATCCTGTGAAGAAGGTATATAAGCTAGTCAGAGTGTTTGATCCCAGGAAGTCCCTTGCTATGGAAACACACATTCAAGGATAAATTAAACTGAAAATTCTGAAGAGCCCATCAGCAGAGCTAAGTTTAGGATGGACAGCATATTTACACTGTGCTTCAAATGTGGGTTTCTCTTCTTCTGTGGAGATCGCTGATTACTGGAAGGGTGCAAGACAGCATTTTCCAAAGAGGCAGAGATAGCACTGCCCTACATATACTTCCCAGTAGCTCAATTGCTTGTGAGAGGAACTTTACTAAATACAAGATTCTAGTCACAGACAAGAGAGAGTCACTCAGGGAGCTAAACACCATGCACCTCACAATCATGTACTTCAATGGGGATGTATGTTAGAGTTGCAAATAAAAATTAGCACAGGTCCAAGTTAAAACAAATTGTACTGATTAAGGGCATTAGAATATAATGACTGTTAGTTTGATGAAATCAGATCTTTAAAACATTCAAATTAAAATTTCATTTTTAGTTAAAATATATGTATTTTTTCTATTTTTTTTTCTATTATAGCTGTTGCTACTTTCTTAGTAAAAAAAACATTTTGGTAAATATTCAAAAATGAAGGAAAAATAAAACAATGAAAACCAAAAATCAGAAAAAAAACATCTGTGAAAAAATAAATGGATTTCATGAGACCCTACAACAGCAATGCTGCTGACATTTGTGTTTATTTAAAGAGCTACTGTAAAAGCTAAATTTCCCCTGGGGAAAAAGTTCACTTGTTCATTTATTCGTTCATTCTTTATATCTATCGATTAACAGTTATTTTAATGGACAGATATTGATAGGGTTCATCGGATAGGAATTAATTGCCTTCATCTGTGTTTAAACAAATCTGTGTTTCTATGTGCATTATGTAATTAATATTTTGTACTTTTTGTAATTACATTTTATCTGTGAATTTGTTTCAGTGCTTTAAGCAAACCCTCATTAAACAGCACTATGCAAATATAACCTGAATTAGGCAGAGTGAAGGCTCTGAGCTGTTCAAATCCCATTACTGCCAGAAGAGACCCTACTCTGTTGGGCCCTGGAGCAGGGCCATTTATCTACTCCAATGTATAATGGCTGACCCTGCAGTCTGACCTCCAAAGGTCTTGTGAAAAGACAATTTCCCCTTGAGGCTGTGGTGAATACGTATTTTAAGAAGAGGGAGAAACATAGGGGAGGGAGGAACACAGGGCGACATACAAGAGTGGAGAAAGTTGCACACAGGTAGATTACATCCTATGCAGAAGAGTGGATCTGAAGGAGATTGAAGATTGCAAAGTGATGGCAAGGGAAAGTGTAGTTAAGCAGCATAGGATGGTGGTCTGTAGGATGACACTGGAGATCAAGAATAGGAAAAGAGTAAGGGCAGAGCCAAAGATCAAAAGGTGGAATTTGAAAAAGGAACACTGCAAGGTTGAGTTAAGGGAGGAGGAGAGACAGGCACTGGGTGGTAGTGAAGAGTTACCAGACAGTTGGGCAACTACAGCAGATGTAGTAAGGGTGACAGCAACAAGGGTGCTTGGTGTGACATCTGAACAGAGGAAGGAGGAAAAGGAAACCTGGCGGTGGAATGGGGACGTACAGGAAAGTATAAAGAAAAAGAGGATGGCGAAGAAAAAGTGGGATAGATGCAGAAAGTACACAAGAGTACAAGGAGATAAGGCACAAGGTGAAGTGAGAGGTGGTGAAGGCTAAAGAAAAAGTGTATGATGAGTTCTATGAGAGGATGGACACTAAGGAGGGAGAAAAGGACCTGTACCAATTGGCTAGACAGAGGGACCGAGCTGGGAAAGATGTGCAGCAGGTTAGGGTAATAAAGGATAAAGATGGAAACGTACTAACAAGCGAGGAGTGTGTGCTGAGCAGATGGAAAGAGTACTTTGAGAGGCTGATGAACAGAATGAGAGAGAGAGGTTGGATGATGTGGATATAGTTAATCAGGAAGTGCAACGGATTAGCAAGGAGGAAGTAAGGACAGCTATGAAGAGGATGAAAAATGGAAAGGCTGTTGATCCAGATGACATACTTGCGGAAGCACGAAGGTGTTTAGGAGAGATGGTAGTGGAGTTTTTAACCAGATTGTTTAATGGACTCTTGGAAAATGAGGATTCTTGAGGAGTAGAGAAGAAGTGTACTGGTGCCAATATTTAAGAATAAGGGGGATAAGCAGGACTGTAGTAACTACAGAGGGATAAAATTGACGAGCCACAGCATGAAGTTATGGGAAAGAGTAGTGGAAGCTAGGTTAAGAAGTGAGGTGATGACTAGTGAGCAGCAGTATGGTTTCATGCCAAGAAAGAGCACCACAGATGCGATGCTTGCTCTGAGGATGTTGATGGAGAAGCATAGAGATGGCCAGGAGTGTGGACCTGGAGAAAGTGCCTCGAAAAGAGTTGTGGTATTGTATGAGGGAGTCTGGAGTGGCAGAGAAGTACACAAGAGTTGTACAGGATATGTACAATGGAAGTGTGACAGCGGTAAGGTCTGCAGTAGGAGTGACAGGTGGAAATGGGATTACATCAGGGATCGGTTCTGAGCCCTTTCTTATTTGCAATGGTGATGGACAGGTTGACAGAGACAGGAGTCCCCGTGGACTATGATGTTTGCCGAGGTCATTGTGGTCTTCAGTGATAGTAGGGAGCAGGTTGAGGAGACCCTGGTGAGGTGGAAATATGCTTTAGAGAGGAGAGGAATGAAGGCCAGTAAGAACAAGATAGAACAAGTGTGTAAATGAGTGGGAGGTCAGTGGAATGGTGAGGATGCAAGGAGTTGGCGAAGGAGGATGAGTTTCAATACTTGAGATCAACAGTACAAGGTAATGAGGATTTTTGGAAGAGAGGTGAAAAAGAGTGCGGGACAGTGAGGAATGGGTGGAGAAGAGTGTCAGGAGTAATTTGAGAGAGACAGGTATCAGCAAGAGTGAAAGGGAAGGTCTACAGGACAGTAGTGAGACCAGCTAGGTAATATGGGTTGGAGACAGTGGCACTGACCAGAAAGCAGGAGACAGAGCTAGAGGTGGCAGAGTTAAAGATGCTAAGATTTGCACTGGGTGTGACAAGGATGGATAGAATTAGAAACAAGTACAATAGATGGTCAGCTCATGTTGGATGGTTGGGAGACAAAGTCAGAGAGGCGAGATTGCGTTGGTTTGGTCATGTGCAGAGGGGAGATGTGGAGTATATTGGGAGAAGGATATTAAGGATAGAGCTGCCAGGTAAGGGAAAGAGAGGAAGGTCTAATAGGAGGTTTATAGATGTGGTGAAAGAGGACATGCAGATGATGGGTGTAACTGAAAAAGATGCAGAGGACATAGTTATGGAAAAAGATGATCCACTGTGGAAACTCCTAACGGGGGCAACCAAAAGAAGAAGCCATCTAGTAACCATTTGTGGAGGCTTCCGCAAAGTCATTACTAACCGAGTTACTGGTTTGCATTAGGTCCGCCAAATGTCGCGTCCTATCACAATGAATATGAAAAATTTGTAATATTTCGCGGCGTCCCTGTAAAGAAGCCGGGCACACTTAGTGAACCACTGTTCTAAGAACAAAATATAAAATAGTAATTACATAATGAGTCAGAGTAACACATGGATCAAAGTTATTAAATGTGATTAACTCTAATATTCACAAGCTGTAGATAACCAGTTTTGAATAATAGCGCTGACGTTAATACTAGAACCAAAACAATCTGAAGTACATTTTACCTGCAATGAGTCACGTTCTTAAATGCGCTGCTTGCCCATTCATACTTCTGTTTACCTACAAATTTTCACACTGATTTATCTTGTTGAAAACACTTTTTAATGCTACTGTTTTCTAATTAAAACAATGGTGTTTTAAAGTTTAAAATACTGAATGCGAAAAGAAACCCGTAAGGGAAGATTTCCTATTTTACAACTTTCATATAATTTAACACCCTTAAAAATTGAGTCATAAAACTGTGTACGAGTTTCTGTAAAATGTCCAATAGATACCAGGCTCAATGATAAAATACGTACCAGATTTGAAGAAGCATTTAATTCTCAAAAAGAAGCCCTACAAGTGCAAAAATAATTTAAGCCTTGAGTCGGTGTGCTGCAAAAAGTAAAAACTACAACGCCTGTAAAGTAATTAATGGAAAGCTGGTACGGGGTGAAATCAGTCCGTGCGCGTCCCATTCAATATCGGTTCCATCTTTGCGTCACACCTTGCAAAAAGGCTCACGAGTTAGAAAATTAACCCAACACGAATTTGAAATTATCTATTTCTTTACTATCTTGTACTGTAAATTCCTGATAGATCTGTACATCGGCCAAAGCTTCCCCGCTAAGCAAGCAAACAAACAAACAAACAACCAAGTTAGCTTGGGGAGCAACGCAGGTCTTCAGCTCACGTCGGAGGGAGGCAGACAGATAACAACCCCGGCAACCGACGTGTAAAAAACCGGCGGGAAAATAGATTTTTTATATACCAAACAATCAAGTGCGTACATACGTGGCACACCACGCAGCAAGCCGTACAACTTGGAAAAAAATATATAGAAAACTTCGAATGTGATAAGAAAAAAACGCGGACGTCTGTGGATTCCGAGCAACCGTAATACGAAGCTTACTCTTGTTCTTCGAGTGCAAAAGAGTTTTAAGCGTGTAAGAAAAAATCAGTGAACGTAGTAGCCAGGAACACAAATATTCCAGCATGAATGTTGTCTAAATATGACCTATCCATGTTATCTTTCTGCACTTACCGTTAAGTTAGTCTGGTTTACTATTTTTTTTTTCCTCCACCTGGCGGCAACTAACTGAACCAAAAGGCGCTCCCCGCGAGACCCCGCACTAATTGCGAAGCCAACGAAGAGAAACAGAGAAAACTAAATAATTCAGAAACAAGGATCTTTTACTCTGTAAGAGCGCCCTCTACCTCAAAGGATGTCTCGATTCGAACTGTAATACATTACATGTACATTTCATGAAAAATGATTTCTAAACCCCACAATAACTCCAAATACAACTCTCGATACCATGGGTATTTATTTTTTTTTAATCTGAGAACCAAAAATAGAAAGTCAGTACCATAAAGGAACCCCAGAAGAGGTTTATTATCATGAAGATTTGTAGTGCTGCACAGGCATATGACAGCAGAGTCATAAACAGAGAAACAATTTTTTTTTGTTCTTTATTTCACCTTATACAATTTCTTGTATTAGGAATTTGTTAGTTTCCGCATACCCCTTGGGGTCAGAGCACAGGGTCAGCCATTGTACAGCACCCCCGGAGCAATTGAAGTTTAAGGGCCTTGCTCAAGGGCCAGGTAAAGTAGGATCTCTTTTGGCAATTTACAGAGATTCGAACCGGCAACCTTCAGGATACCAGTGCAGATCCTTACCCTCAGAGCCACTGGCCATATAATTAAAAATGTATTACTTTTGTCACCTTTCAAAGAACTACTAAAATAGAACAGTGAGACACAAATTTATTGTTAACACCACACTCAATCTATCCATTTTCCAAATACACTTTTTCAGAGTAGGGGTCACATGGCACCTGGAGCCTATTTCAACAAGCATAGAGCACAAGGCAGGAACAAGTCCATCACAGGGTGAACATGCATACATACGTGTAACTGGGATAAATCTGGCCTCAGCAATCCAACTAATGTATAATGCTATTAGATTATGGGAGGAAACCAGAGTGCCCAGAAGAAACCCATGTGGACATGGGGAGAACATTCTTTAGGGTTATATTTCTTTCTCCAGCCGTCTGGAGTTTTTTTGTTTCATTTGTCCTCCCTGGCCATCGGACCTTACTTTTATCCTATGTTAATTAATGTTCCCTATTTCTAATTTTTTTATTTATTTTGTCTTTTTTCTCTTTCTTCATTATGTAAAGTACTTTGAGCTACATCATTTGTATGAAAATGTGCTATATAAATAAATGTTGTTGTTTAGGGATTCTGGTTTGTGGAATGGCTGGTGGTGGTTACCGCATCTCAAAAACTGCTGGACTCATGGCATTTTTGCACATTACAGCCTCTACAGTTTATCGTGAATGTTGCAATAAACAAAGAGTATTCAGTTAGTGGCTTTTCTGCAGATGAAAACAACTTTTTAATGACAGAGGTCAGAGAAAACTGGCTAGACTCATAAAAGCTAACAAATAAAGGGTACGGAATTAAATAAAAACTCTTCAACAGTAGTGCATAAAAGGGCATATCCAAATGCACAATATGTTGATCTGCAGGAGCAGAGGACTAAACGCCAAGTTCCAGTTCTGTCAGCTATAAGCCGGGAGATGACGCTATGGTGAGCATGTGATCACCAAGAATTGATGACTGAAAGGTGGAAAAGAATCACCTGCTCTGACAAATCACAGTTTCTGTTATGAAATGTCAACTGCCAGAATATTATGTTAAGAGCATAAATCTGTAGATACACCCTGCCTTGTGTCAATGTGCTTTTAAATCTGAGTATTGTTTGAATTCCACAGCACACAAAGTTGCCGACCAAGTTAAAATATGGCCACATTCTATTCTTTTTCAAATAGGTACTTTCAGCATGCCACAAAGCATACATCATTTCAGCACGTTGCACACAGGTAAACTGTGTACATACTATAAATGTGAACATACTTTCCTTTTTAGTTCTTTTTAATAAGTAATTCCATATATCATTGAGCTGCATGACACAACACAAAGTAAAATCCAAGCCTCCCGTGTTGTCACACAACTTGATTTCCATAGTCTTTTCACATCTGTAGGAAAAAAAATAGCTGTAATATATGAGTTGATATACAACTGTTATATTTTAAAAACAGTGCTGGGCAGGGTGGTGGTATAGTGATAACTTCTGCCACTTTACAGTTCCAGTATGCTGCTTTTCAGTCACCACCTGATCAATGTCATTGTGCGGTAAGCACCTTCTCCCTGTGTCTGTTTGGGTTTTCTTCCAACACCCCAAAGGCATGAGTGCCATAATTAATAGCAATTCTGAATAGACACGACTTAATTAATAGATACGCTTCTCTATGTAAATATAACTATTATTCTTCTACTGCTATATTATTTAGAACTTGATATTGTTTTTGCAATTATGAGTCATTTGTGAATTACATAATTTGGTAAATCTGACAACAAATTTTTAAAAATGAGAAAGCACATCTTTGCATTATTTACAGTTTTCAACAGTTGGGGATGTACCAGTTTGAAACCCCCAAATGATGAAAAAATAAAAATTTGAATATTGCTTTTTTCAATTAGATAATACCATACAGACAAAGTACTGTTTCTTTTGACACTTTAATAGAACAGGACAAATATCTTAATGTTTCCATTTACAGCAGTAGTCCATTATTCAGCAATCTACTAGTGCTTTAAAAGAGACACTTTGTCCAGAGTCAGGCTATTTTGCATGTATTTACGGGAATAACAGAAACTACACAATGTGAAAGGAGAGTACTAGGCATCCAGGGTGGGTATCATTCTTGGTATTTTGAGTGACAATGCTTAAAGTGTAATGTTCTACTAGACTGAAATACTTGTGCATGCTATGTCCTTGCCCAATAAGGAAGGAATGACTCATAGCCACAGACTCAATAGTATTTCAGACTGGCAGACCAAGCTTGTACGGCAGTATGGGAAAAATCATTGTGAGGACATCTCGTGAGAGACGTTATTGGTTAGCAGATGAAGAAAATTAACATGTGTACATGGCATTCTATCACACAGTGTGAGGTATGAATTTGACAGCATCATTTCTGCTGCTGATAAAGATTTTTTTTTCACTGAATCCTGACCCTGGTTTTGGTTGAAATATTAAAAATTTTACAATGTAAAAATATTTTTGTTTACTATTCTTAAACTCCCACTATCCTGTCTTACAAAATGTTTAGTAATTTGTAATTAGTTAATTTCATAACTATATATGAAAACACATCAATGTGATCTTTCCTAAAGAGTTTTTTCTTCTAACCTGTCAGTTATCAAATTCCTGTAACTCCAATAACATTTATTTATTCACAACTTTGAAATTACTGTTTATTGCTTTTAATTACAAAGTTAAAAAGTTTAAAATTAAATTCTTTCAAATGGAAGTACAGTATTACCAGACTAAATAGCAAGTATAAACAAATATTGAAACTGAACGTTGGCCGAGACTCACGTGCAGTCTTACTCTGCATCTTTGGGGACTTTGATAAGATAAAGGTAAGAAAAACATTACTATCCCATAGCATAAAGGATACTTGATCATGTGCGTTACAACTGAATGAGAGAATTATCAGGCGATATGAAAGAACAAACCACATACAGTAAGGCAACTCTAAACAGTACATACAACATGCATGGAAGTTTTCTTTTTTCACTTTAAGACACATATTTTATGTGAAGTTTTAAGGAAGTAGCAATTGATGACAATCCCTTGCTCAAATTCATTTTTCTCATTCCTATTTATCTCACCCAACTGTCCCATGCGTAATACAGCAAACCAGTCTCGCGCAATTAGATTAAGAACTGCCTCTACGTTAGGTCATGTGGGCGGGATTTCCGGTGACATGTCCTACACGCGTGGCGTAACGGCATAACGGATGTAGAGCAAGAGAGGCAGCGCTTGCTCTGCTGATTATTACGAAGATGGATGTTTTCTTTGAGTCGCAGAGGTGATCAGGGATTAATTGAAGAGATTTCGGCGGGGCTGGCCAGCCAAGTAAGTTTGATTGACTAGTGTAAAATAGACGTAGCCGTGCTTTAGAATGAATGCTCTTGGTGTGGATCGATAGAAGGTGGAGCCATAATGGGTTCCTCATCCTGTCACCAGTCGGAAATGAAGTGAAGGTCCAGGTCATGTGCGTTATTGCTGACTACTAGGACAGAATTACAAACACTTTATACCCCGGCAGATGATCACGCTTGTATGTAGTTCATGGATCGGAGCTTTGCCATGACGAACTGCAGTCATATCCATAAGGTGAAAATCTCCTGTCATCTTAGTGTAATGGATCTATGTGTGCGCGATAGTCTTAGTCTTGTTCGGTTACCTGAAAAGGATCTTAAAGAGTAATGCTTTAAAGGGTGATAATGATGCTTATGCAGTATGAGCTTTTATTTTCAAACTCAGCACAGTTTTAGCTATTTTTTCAGGTTTTTAAGGCGTCGTTTTAAACGCATGCTTTTTTTCCTCTCAAATGTATTCTTTTTTCGTATATTTAAGAAAGATTTGCAGTTATGATCGTAGTTGTTCTTAAACTGATATATGAAGTCAGCTTTCCTCTCGGTTTGTCATTGGTACGTTGACTGCAGTCTTTCCTAGCTACTCACCCCCAATTTCGGAGTACCTATATCCGAGTACCCACCGTTATCAGTCATATATAACTTCATCATTGCCATGACTCGGGCTTGCGGTCCAGTTTGACTAGTACTTGGTAGATTACATGTAGCATGATCTGTTATGGAGTGATCAAGTTTTTCGAGTAAAAAAAAAAATATATGTCTGGGAAGTGAATAATGCATGATATCTTCTTAATGAAGTAGATGTTAGAAAACCATAGTTAAAAGAAACCAAATTATATACAGTATGTGTACCTGTAGAAATGGTATTTGATAAGTTGCAGTGAACTACAAGGAGGTGGGCATCTAATTGATTTGTTTTCATCATCAGCGTTATTTCAGTGTATGAAAACGTATAGACAGTAGTTGGCAGTGAACAGATGCATGAATGGATGGAATGCTGTAATGAGGGGCCTATATGTGAAATCTGAAAAGACAACTTTGTTATGAGGAATGTTTGGGGGCATGTGTAACACTTAGCTTCAATGCTTATGATTGGGAGAAAAAACCTTTATGCAAGTTTGGTTAATAAGTATGATGTACTAGAGAGGAATACAGAGGGGAGAGAAATGATAACTGTAAAGGTCATAAGGCATGGGCTGAGTAGAAACAAGTGGAGATAGCTTGTACTTGTAAGTTGGCTAATGGCGGAAAAGAATGGGGCTGAAAAAGATTTACATGGTAGCCGGGCTCGATATCATGATGTAAAAAGGGTGTTTGTAAGGATATCAAAGAACATGGATGACACCAAGCAATAAAACCCCATCTTCAGATCATTCATTGACCCTATCTGGCTTGCTAACTACTGCTATATTTTGTGACACACTGAAATCATTGAAGATTCAAACAATTTAATTTAAACTAGCATTTATTTTTCATTTTACCTTGGTACAGATCTATTGTTGGTTCTTTGTTTTGTTTTAAAATCTAGGTGAAATGTGTCCACTGATGTGCCTTAGGTGTCTGTTTTATACTGTAATTTGCAAAGTAGTAAAGATCCTTGTAATTATGTCTGTTTTTCTGATAGCAGTTCTCCTCTTTAGACCTTTTAGTACTAGAGTGTTGTACCGTTTTAGCTTTTATGAATGTAGTGAGAAGTCAATATGATATTGTAATCTTTTTAATGAGCCAATAAAAGGTGTCATTTTGCTTGACTTCTCACAACATGTAGAGCTTTTCAATTTTATCCTTCTCACACAATACAGTTTTGAAACCATATAAATATGGGTGCAGTGTGTTTTTTTGTTTTTTATTTTATTGTAGAATCAACTCTCGTCAGCAGCCAGCAGGTTGGCTGTGCGGCGCATGCGTGTGGGTGCCATTCTCATTCCCCACCACCTTTGCCGTCACTTCCCCTACTTCTTCCTATCTTAAATCATTCTTGAGGCAGATTGAAGATTTAAGTGCCAGCTTAGGTGAAAAATTAAAGAAAATGTACTAAGTAATTGCAGCACAAACACTGACTTAATCAGTTTTAACGTAAACAGATGCAGACGAAAGAAGAGAAGAAACGGGATGCTAGGGTGGAGAAAAGAAGAGCTGCTCAGGAAGCAGCAAGCGCATCAACCTCTGAGCAAACAAATGCTAAACATACAGAGAAAGAGGATAAAAACTATGAATGCTCAAGTCAAGTGTATTCGCCGTTATTGGTACATAATATTTCTGTTGCAGAGTTGAACAGAATTCAGCCGTGTAGATTACTAAATCTATTAATATTCATGTTAAATTTTATTTTAATAAGTAAAGTTTACAATAATAGCCTGAAGAAGTTCCTGAGCTGCCTCAAAAACTTGCATATTGTAATCTTTTTAGTTAGCCAATAAAAGGTGTAATTTTGCTTGATTTCTCACTATATTTTCTCAATAATTGCAATAAAAATGTGTGTTATTGAGGCACTTCTGTTTCCTTTCCACATCCCAAAGAAGTGTGTTTTAATCGGCATCTACAAACTGGCCCGATATGTGTGAGTGTGCCCCACTATTGACTGGCACACTGCACATGGCGTTTCTTTGTTGTGCTTACTGCAACAGGGATAATCTGTATCCCTTGCAGCAATAAACTGGATTTGCAGGTTTAATGATTCATGGATATGTGTCACTGATATAAATCATATTTATTTAACTATAAACATGTGACATAATAAACAGTGATTTTTTTAAATGGCTCATTTTTCAGTCTTTATATTAAAGTATTTGAGCACCAGCAGACCCCCGTGACCCTGTGCTAGGATATAGCGGGTTGGACAATGACTGACTGACTAAATAAGGTTTGCTTGCAGTTTTCTAATGCCAAATGAACAGTTGGTAATGCTACAAGGAAGAAAGAAATTCTTTGCTTAGCATTCAAACTGATATTCAGTATACATAAAATTTCCCAGAAGGTGGTGGTGGTCTTTTGAGATTATTAGTGCATAGATGAGAATTAAAAGAAAACACAAAGGAACAATACAGTATATGTATATAAAATTTAGAAATATAGATATAATTGTGTGTAATATTGGTCAGTATAGAGGGGACTGAAATAACTATAATCACTATGAAAAAGACAGTCCAAACATTAGTGGAATCACGTTAAATATCATAAAGAAGGTAGCATGTATTATGCTGTCTCTTTTTAATTACAAAACTACCAATGGTAGATTTAATGCAGATCACATCAAAAAGTTAAATCTAGCAACAAATATACCGGAACTGTTGAGAGACAGCAATAATAAAAACTCTGGGGGGACAAATTTTATTAAAGAAGCAGCAGCAGCTTAAAATGCCAAAGAAAAAAATTTATGCTGGCTGATGACATACTGAAGAAAAGAAATGGATAGATATGTATCATTGCTCCAGTGCAAGATTTCCATGGTTGGCTAAACTTACAGTTGAATCCTCCATTTTGAGGTTGACCTTGTTTCTAGACCAGATTGTTACAAAGAAAATTAAAGAAATGTGTTATTGAAAAAAGAAAAGAGCACGGAAAACAAAAAGATGAACTATTGCAAGAATGTGATGAAGCATTAAACCAAAAGCCTGAATTGTGCTTGACTTATGTAAAAGTGGTGAGGAAGTACTTTTTATCTTGTGGAACCTATATGATGTCGGTCTGTGCTTATAGTTTGTATTTTTCTTTAATTTGTATTTTATTTGAACTTAATTTAAACTTAAGCTTTACATTGTGCTTTCCTATTGGTATGTCCTCAAAGGCTTGTTCAGATGCAGAGGGTTGTTCCTTTCTTACTGCATCAATAAACAGATTGTCTTCCTCTTTATCTGAGACATCACACACTGCATGCACGGGTTTACCTTTCCCAGTCCTGCAAACTTTAGCAAAGTGGTTCAATTTACCACATTTTTTACACTGTCTTCCTTTAGCTGGACATTGACTTTTTCCATCGTGTGCTTTGCTTCCGCAGTAGCTGCATTTATGAATATGCTTGTATGTGTCACTCGTTTCATATTCTTTTGCTGCCTTTTCAATTGTGTAATGCGTTTTTTGTTCAGCGTTCTTTGGAGCTCTTGCTTGTTGTCTGCATACTGCGTTCACAGTCAGTTCACATGAGCCGCTCGGAGTACATGCATCAAAGGTTCTCAGCTGTGCTTGTGCTATCTAGTGTGATCTTGCGATGTCCACGGCTTTATTTAATGTTAGCTCAGACCCGGCACTTAAAAGTTTCTGTCACAATTTAGCTGGGTTTGTGCCAAACACTAGTCTATTCCTGACCATCTCATCTTCGTTTGCATAAGCACAGTCCTTCACCAGCAATTTTAACTTCGTTACAAAGTGATCAAAAGTCTCGTTTATACCCTGCGTCTTCTCATTAAACTTGTATCTCGCGAATATCATATTCGTCTTAGGCATGACAAGCGCCTCAAAATGGTCATAATAAGTTTTCAGTACCTTGGCTTCCTGCTGGGTGAGAGTCCCATGTGTTAAAAATGTCTCTTCCTTTTTCCCCAGTCCACAGGAGCAGGTAGCTGCATTTCTCACTCTCGTCTTTGCCTTTTAGCGGGCCAGAAAACATCAGCTCCATGTGCTGTCGGAACTTTTTCTATTCTCCCGGCAGGTTAAGAGAATCCCAGTCAATTTGTGGTGAGGGAATTCCAACAAAATCCATGATTGTCCTCTATTCTGACACCATGTCTTGTTTTCACAAATTGTGAAAAATGAAATGATGGCGAGACTTTCTTTTAAAGTATGCAGGGGAACTTTTATTTATTACAGCTCTTACATTCACGGCATCCGTGCTGTAAATTAACTTCCATAATAGTAACCTTGAGGTCCCTTTTTCTGGTGCCTTCCTGATGACATAGGTGCCTAAACCATGCCTGATAATAATACATTTCAATGACATATAAATATTACAGTGATCACCTCGATAGACATCTCACCACCCAAATCGCTACTCGTGAATCAAAGATGTTTAACAGGCATCCCCGGTATTAACTTTTTGATTTTTCTGCAAATATTTAGCGTCAGCGTGTCTATTGGATTGCTGCTGACGGATGGCCTTATATGGGCAGGCACTCAATTACGTGGGAGGCGTGGGTACTGGGGACGCAATATAGGCAGGCAGCCAACTACGTGGGAGGCGTAGTGATGGGGGACACAACTCCGCCTCACACGCCGACCGAGCTGCAGGCTTGGCCGTATATATGTATGTAAGTAGGATTCAGTTATGACCGTTACGCATAGAATTTTGAAATGAAACCTGCTTAACTTTTGTAAGTAAGCTGTAAGGAATAAGCCTGCCAAATTTCAGCCTTCTACCTACACGGGAAGTTGGAGAATTAGTGATGAGTGAGTGAGTCAGTGAGGGCTTTGCCTTTTATTAGTACAGTAATCCCTCTCTATATCACGCATCGACTTTCGTGGCTTCACTCTATCGCGATTTTTTTCTCATACACACTTACGTCACTATGCATGCGCCTTCTGAGAACTTTTATCTAAGCCCTACGATGGCTCCTAAACGTGCTGCTTTTTCTAAGCCTTCTGACAATAAAACTAAGCGCCGGAGGAAGATGCTTACTATCCAGGAGAAGGTGAAACTCTTGGATATTAGTAAAGATGGCAATACCCTACAAAAGCCTCCTCACGCATATGAAAAGACAGCGCCAGCAACTGCCTATCAAGATGTTCTTCAGCCGCGCACCACGACACCCACTGCCTACTCCTAGTACTTCTTTACTGAAGACAACAACGCACCTGCTGAAGATACTGCACCACCTCTGAAGACTCTCCTACTGAGGTCGTGCCTTCATAGGTTAGTGGTTGTGTGCAATTAAATGTACAGTACAATAATCTACTATATAAAAGCGTTCGGGATTGTCCGCTTATTACAGACTTACTACTTGCGGCTTGAGGCGAGCGGCGCGATGTGAGCAGAGTTCTGGTGCTGTCATCGTTCCCTTGCTTTTGTGCGCGATGCGCTGGAAAAATAGACAAAATTATGTCTCTGGAAATAATTAATGTTGATGGAGTACAAATGCCTCACCGCGTAGTAAATATCAGGGAGATGGTGCTTGCTTATTCTCATCTATAGCTTATTTAGTGCATGAAACTCCGTCTTTAGCGGTACATATTCGGGCTGACATTGTACGACTTTGGACAGGCAGTTGAGGGGATAAAAAACTTAGGTTTTCGGGAGATGTTATGAATGGGCACTTTGATGTTCTCATTCTCTACACTTACATGCCTGATGTACACATGGAGCGCACAAAAATTGAGGATAAAAGTCGGTCACCTTAAAAGGCGAGTGCGCCTAGTAATATGATATTTGTAACGTCTAATATGTCTTATTTTCTCTTATTTTGTCAAATATATTGGGTAATACAAGTGTAATGGTGACTAAAGGGTGTTATTTCATGTCTAGAGGGCTCTAATAATGCTAAAAAACGTATTTAGAAGGTCGTAAACAGGTTTTCTATACTCTTAACTGCGAAAATATTCGATTTATAAATAAAGAATCCTACTTCGCAAAAATTCATTTATCACGGTAGAGTATGGAACGGATTAACCGTGATAAACGAGGGTTCACTGTATAGATGCTTGGGTGAATGGAGTGAGTAAAGCATCTACGGTTATGTGGAGGATAATGCAGAGGTATTAGTTAATGTTAATGATATAAAGGTGAGTAAAAGTTGGTTCATTCAAGGCAGAAAACTGGTTAAATAGTTGGCATTAAAGCAAAAACCTGGCTCTGAATTTTTATACAGTGAATAAATGTCTATCAATAAAAAAAGAAAAGTTAGTAATTACTTTTACTCACTGAAAGGCACCATCTTCCGTTGTTCAATTTGCATCACATTCCATAAAAACAGCATCTCCATGAGCTATAGAAAAAAAAAATCAGGGTTTACTCTGTTCCATCGTAGTTTAGGTCATCATGTAATTTGCATTTTTTTTTATTCCGTCTGTATTTTGCTTACCTCAGAATGTGACTAACGGTTGTGGTTGAGTCGTGGTTTGAAGTTAATAGTAATATGCAGGTGGACAACAGTGACATCATACTTTTCAAAATGGAAGGATGTGCATTTCTGGTTTACTCTCATGTGTGGTGTACACAGTAAAAGGAAGTGCACGCTTGATCAGGTTCTTGATAGTGGGCTAAATCTCACTGCAAAGATGATGTCAAATGTAATGTCATAATAGGTAGAGATTGGTTAATGCTGTGTACTGCATAAGTTACTTTGGATTCGTACATTTTTCAAAAATTGTCTCAGATCAAAATAAAGTGAGCAAAACTGTCTTTTTTGTAAATAGAATTTGGCTAAACACAACTGAAGATAAGACAAAAAGACATACTGTAAGATAAAGGTCAGTAGGGGGTCGAAGTTTGATGGCTGATGTCTCAAGGACTCTGAATAAATCTAAATCCTATTATGTGGTATCATCTACTCTTGCATTTTGTTCTGTACTTGTAATATTTATATTGCATTGTATTGTACTGTATAATAATAAACCTCCAATCAATAAGCCTCCAATGAAAAATAAAAACTGCGGACAACGTTTTCCCTTGCCCGGACGCGGGTCACGGGCCCCCTCTGGAGCCAGGCCTGGAGGTGGGGCTCGATGGCGGCGCCTGGTGGCGGGCCTGCACCCATGGGGCTCGGCGGGCACAGCCGAAGAGGTAACGTGGGTCCTCCTCCCCATGGGCTCACCACCTATGGGAGGGGCCAAGGAGGTTGGGTGCAGTGTGAGTTGGGTGGTGGCCGAAGGCGGGGACCTTGGCGGTCTGATCCTCGGCTACAGAAACTGGCTCTTGGGGCGTGGAATGTCACCTCTCTGAAGGGAAGGAGCCTGAGCTAGTGCTTGCGAGGTCGAGAGGTTCCGGCTAGATATAGTCGGACTCATCTCGACGCACAGCTTGGACTCTGGAACCAATCTCCTTGAGAGGGGCTGGACTCTCTACCACTCTGGAGTTGCCCGGTGAGAGGCCGAGCAGGTGTGGGCATACTTATTGCCCCGACTGGAGCCTGTGCATTGGGGTTTACCCGGTGGGCGAGAGGGTGGCCTCCCTCCGCCGGGTGGGGAAGGGTCCTGACTGTTGTTTGTGCGTATGCGCCGAACAGCAGTTTGGAGTATCCACCCTTTTTGGAGTCTCTGGACGGGTTGCTAGAGGGCATACCTTCTGGGGATTCCCTCGTTTTGCTGGGAGACTTCAATGCTCACGTGGGCAATGACAGTGAGACCTGGAAGGGCGTGATTGGGAGGAATGGCCCCGATCTGAACCCGGCGGTGTTTTGTTATTGGACTTCTGTGCTCGTCACGGATTGTCCATAACGAACACCATGTTCAAGCATAAGGGTGTTCATATGTGCACTTGGCACCAGGACACCCTAGGCCTCAGGTCGATGATCGACTTTGTGGTCGTGTCGTGGACTTGCGGCCATATGTCTTGGACACTTTCGGGTGAAGAGAGGGGCGGAGCTGTCAACTGATCACCACCTGGTGGTGAGTTGGCTTCGATGGTGGGGAAGATGCGGTCAGACCTGGTAGGCCCAAGCGTGTTGTGAGGGTCTGCTGGGAGCGGCTGGCAGAGTCCCCTGTCAGAAGTAGCTTCAACTCCCACCTCCGGCAGAACTTCAACCCGTCCCGAGGGAGGTGGGGACATTGAGTCGAATGGGCCATGTTCCGTGCCTCTATTGTTGAGGCGGCTGACGGAGCTGTGGCCGCAAGGTGGTGGTGCCTGTCGTGGCGGCAATCCCGAACCCGTTGGTGGACACGGCGGTGAGGGATGCCGTCAAGCTGAAGAAGGAGTCCTATAGGACTTTTTGTCCTGTGGGTCTCTGGAGGCAGCTGATAGGTACCGGCAGGCCAAGCGGACGCGGCTTCGTTGTTGCTGAGGCAAAACTTCGGGCATGGGAGGAGTTTGGAGAGCCATGGAGAGCGACTTTGGACGGCCGAGGAGATTCTGGTCCACCGTCCGGCGTCTCAGGAGGGAAGCAGTGCAGTGTCAACACCGTATATGGTGGGGATGGTGCGCTGCTGACCTCGACTTCGGGCGTTGTGGGTGGGGGAGAGTACTTGAAGACCTCCTCAATCCCACTAACATGCCTTCCAATGAGGAAGCAGAGCCTGGGGACTCTGAGGTGGGCTCTCCCATCTCTGGGACTGAAGTCACCGAGGTGGTCAAAAACTCCTTGGTGGCAGGGCCCGGGGTGGATGAGATCGCCGGAGTTCCTTAAGGCTCTGGATGTTGTAGGACTGTCTTGGTTGACACGTCTCTGCAACATCGCATGGACATCGGGACAGTGCCTCTGGATTGGCAGACCGGGGTGGTGGTCCCCTCTTTAAAAGGGGACGGAGGGTGTGTTCCAACTATAGAGGGATCACACTCCTCAGCCTCCCTGGAAAAGTCTATTGGGGTTCTGGAGAGGAGGGTCCGTCGGATAGTCAACCTCGGATTCAGGAGGAACAGTGTGGTTTTAGTCCTGGTGGCGGAACAGTGGACCAGCTCTTCACCCTTAGCAGAGTCCTGGAGGGTGCATGGGAGTTTGCCCACCGGTCTACATGTGTTTTGTGGACTTGGAAAAGGCATTCGACCGTGTCCCTCGGGAATCCTGTGGGGGTGCTCGGGAGTATGGGGTACGGACCCCTGATAAGAGCTGTTCGGTCTCTGTACAACCGGTGTCAGAGCTTGGTCCGCATTGCGGCAGTAAGTCGAGCCCGTTTCCAGTGAGAGTTGGACTCCGCCAGGGCTGCCCTTTGTCACCGATTCTGTTCATAACTTTTATGGACAGAATTTCTAGGCGCAGCCAGGGTGTTGAAGGGGTCGGTTTGGTGGACTCAGGATTGGGTCACTGCTTTTGCAGATGATGTTGTCCTGTTTGCTTCATCAGGCCGTGATCTTCAGCTCTCTCTGGATCGGTTCGCAGCTGAGTGTGAAGCGGCTGGGATGAGAATCAGCACCTCCAAATCCGAGCATGGTCCTCTGCCGGAAAAGGGTGGAGTGCCCTCTCAGGGTTGGGGGAGAGATCCTGCCCCAAGTGGAGGAGTTCAAGTATCTTGGGGTCTTGTTCACGAGTGAGGGAAGAATGGAGCGTGAGATCGACAGGCGGATCGGTGCGGCATCCGCAGTGATGCGGGCTCTGCATCGGTCTGTCGTGGTGAAAAAGGAGCTGAGCCGTAAGGCAAAGCTCTCAATTTACCAGTCGATCTACCTTCCTACCCTCACCTATGGTCATGAGCTATGGGTAGTGACCGAAAGAACGAGATCGCGAATACAAGCGGCTGAAATGAGTTTCCTCCGCAGGGTGTCTGGGCTTTCCCTTAAAGATAGGGTGAGAAGCTCAGTCATCCGGGAGGGGCTCAGAGTAGAGCCGCTGCTCCTCCGCATCGAGAGGAGTCAGATGAGGTGGCTCGGGCATCTGATCAGGATGCCTCCTGGACGCCTCCCTGGTGAGGTGTTCCGGGCACGTCCAACCGGGAGGAGGCCCCGGGGAAGACCCAGGACACGCTGGAGGGACTATGTCTCCCGGCTGGCCTGGGAACGCCTTTGGGATTCTCCCGGAAGAGCTGGAAGAAGTGGCCGGGGAGAGGGAAGTCTGGGCCTCTCTGCTTAAGCTGCTGCCCCCGCGACCCGACCTCGGATAAGCGGAAGAGAATGGATGGATGGATGGATGGATGTATTGTACTGAGGATTACTTTGTTCTGTTCTGTGTGTTATATTTACCCCATTTTTTGACACCCATTGCACGCCCAACCTACCTGGGGTCCTCTCTCTGAATTTTTTTCCCAAGGTTTCTTCTATTTTTTTACGGGGAAGTTTTTCTTGTCTTCTTAGAGTTGAGGATGGGGGGCTGTCAAAAGACAGGGCCTGTTAAAACCCATTGCAGCACTCCTTGTGTGATTCTGGGCTATACAAAAATAACTTGATTGTATTGTATAAATGTTGTAATTCCACAAGGCAATGGAATTTTTAGTACAAAGTGCTTAAGGACAGAAAAAAATGTAGGAACTGTTACCCTTGATGATATCATGCTTTTGCCAGTGCTGCTATTGAAACTGTGTGGGTGTTGATCAGATTGTCTGCCACAGAGTGATGGGAAGTGTATTTTTGCATTGGTGCTGGTTTAATTACATGAATTTGACTGGTTGAGAAATGGCATAGTTAAGGTAATCCATCCATTATCCAACCCGCTATATCCTAACTACAGGGTCACCGGGGTCTGCTGGAGCCAATCCCAGCCAACATAGGGCGCAAGGCAGGAAACAAACCCCGGGCAGGGTGCCAGCCCACCGCAGGGCACACACACACCCACCACACACTAGGGACAATTTAGAATCGCAAATGTACCTAACCTGCATGTCTTTGGACTGTGGGAGGAAACCGGAGTACCTGGAGGAAACCCACGCAGACACAGGGAGAACATGCAAACTCCACACAGGGAGGACCCGGGAAGCAAACCTGGGACTCCTAACTGTGAGGCAGCAGCGCTAACCACTGCGCTACTGTGCTGCCCTAGTTAAGGTATTGTTTTAGTAAGTGAAAATTTAAGTTTCTGTAGTTTCGTTTGAATCTCTGGCCCATCAATATGAGATAAAAATAGGCTTGGTCTGGGTTCACCTCCAATTCCTTAGTGTATGGTTAGGTGAAAGGACTGTGTGTGTTAATATTATCTTGTACTTTTCTAAGGAATTGAGAAAATATCTCTGTATTTGCAGGCCACAAATGTGTTTGCTTGAGTGTTTCATCTGAACACATATATAACATGATTAGTTATTGAAGCTGTCAGGAGTGTGTGTTTGGTGTTTGTTTCTTTTGTCCTCCATTCATTTGAGCACATATGCACACCATGTAGTGTCATTAGTAGAGGCTGACATGAATGTAAAAGAAAAGGAGCTGCTGATAACTGCATATGTGTTATAAATTGTTGTTGCATTTTCTATGGTAATTCAGGCTCACCTTTTGCTTCTTCTTTAACTGGAATTGTCAATAAGTTAATTTAAGAATTCTTTATTATTAAATGTGATTAACCCCACTAATTCTGTAAAATTGTATATGTATGTAGTGAAGCACTTAATTTAATAATACACCAGTCTCAAATTACTTCACAGCATAAGAAACAATTAAAATATTTTGAGCCTTGAACCTTGAAAAGCATTACTTATGTGTTTGACTTTCAAGATTACATCCATAGTATTAAAAAACATAGTATTAAGTTTCTATGCATTATTGCTGGATTGGTCTATTTGTTCTAGTTGGCCCAAAATCACTTGTATGTTAATTGATAATTCTTACACAGTGAAGTTGTTATTTGTGAACATTTTATATCCATTCAACACAAAAAAGGACAAACAATGTGCTAGGGCTCTGTATCAGAAAATTTGCCCATCAATACATACATATTGACATTTTTATTAAATATGGCCTATTTTTAATTTAAGGGAACTATGAGATTTACATCTTGCCTGAAGAAGGGGCCTGAGTTGCCTCGAAAGCTTACATATTGTAATCTTTTTAGTTTAGGTGTCATTTTGCTTGGCTTTTCTCTACATTCATAATGGCTAACACGGTACAACAACCTAGTACTAGGGAACTATGACTAATGTTAACTTCTGCATTCTTCTGTGATATCTAAAAATAATGTAAAGAACAATTTAAAGTTTCTAGACATTATTTTTAAGAAAGATTCATAGAGAATATGATATAATGAGAGACCAATTCTGCTAAGTGGCAGGTAATGCATATTTTAGTTTAGGGGCTACCACAGCGGATCATCTTGTTCAATATCTTCCTGTCCTCTACATCTTGTTCTGTTACACCCATCACCTGCATGTCCTCTCTCACCACATCAATAAACCTTCTCTTAGGTCTTCCTCTTTTCCTCTTCCCTGGCAGCTCTATCCTTAACATCCATCTCCCATTAACATCCATCTCCCAATATACCTAGCATCTCTCCACTGCACATGTCCAAACCAACACAATCTCGCCTCTCTGACTTTGTCTCCAAACTGTCCAACTTCAGCTGACCCTCTAATGTTCTCGTTTCTAATTCTGTCCATCCTTGTCACACCCAGTGCAAATCTTAGCATCTTTAACTCTGCTACCCCCAGCTCTGTCACCTGCTTTCTGGTCATTGCCACCGTCTCCAACCCATTTAACAAAGCTGTTTTCACTACCATCCTGTAGACCTTCCCTTTCATTCTTGCTGATAACCATCTGTCACAGATAACTGTCTGTCACAAATTACTTCTGACACTCTTCTCCACCCATTCCTACTGACCTTCATTCCTCTCCTCTCTAGAGCATATCTCCACCTCTCCAGGGTCTCCTCAACCTGCTCCCTACTATCGCTACAGATCACAATGTCATGAGCAATCATCATAGTCCACGGGGACTCCTGTCTAATCTCGTCTGTCAACCTGTCCATCACCATTGCAAATAAGAAAGCTCAGAGCCGATCCCTGATGTAATCCCACCTCCACCTTGAATGTATCTGTCACTCCTACCGCAGACCTCACCACTGTCACACTTCCCTCGTACATATCCTGTACAACTGTTACGTACTTCTGTGCCACTGCCGACTTCCTCGTACAATGCTACAGCTCCTCTCGAGGCACCCTGTCATATGCTTTCTCCAGGTCCACAAAGACACAAAATGCAACTCCTTCTGGTACTGAATATTTTACTTAATTATTTTAAAAATGTTCCAAATACTAATATGCTTTACTATAAGGAGTTGCTAGATATCAGAATTTTAGTATATTTGTTTTTTTTCAATAAATTATTTCATTTTACAAAAAAATGTATATTTGTTTTTATTCTAGAGTAACACATGAAATATTCACTAATAGTGTAATGTGTGTTGATACTTCATCTTCCTTACATACTTCATCTAATTGCCTTTTTTTTTTGTTTTCAGCTTTACCTCTGAGTTTATTTTCTCCCTGATTGGGTAATAGTTGGAACCATGGTGAAGCATTTTTTTAGTGAGACTGAGATCAAGAGCTCATGGGACCAGGTTGTTTCTGCATTTTGGCAGAGATATCCAAATCCTTTTAGGTAAGGGCAATTATCAGTCACTATTTTTAAAAGATCATTGATTCTTTAAAATTATGTGGTACTTAAAACATCAAGCAGTGAGGTCTACATGGGGGTAATCATATTCATTTGAACTCATTTATCTCCTACAAGGTGAATTTGGTATTCTCAAGGATATTGGGATGAATAAAAAAACAATTACACTAAGCTAAGAAAGTCATATCTTTGCCAATGTTGTATATGTTTAATGACAAGTGTGTTGGTAGTTCATGTTAATGGTAATTTTTAAGAATGTAATAAAGAACCAGGAGATTGACAACACAAGAAACGTGTCACGCTGAATCATAGTCACATTTCTTGCCAGCATCAGAACCTATAAGAGGTATTTTTAGCATATTTAAAACAACATAGGTGTGCTGTGGCCAAAGTGCTTTACAGTAATAGAATAAAAGAAAAACATACAATTAACATGAATAACATAAATAGAAATAAAATAAATGAACATAAATAAAATAATAAATAGAAGTAATGTTACATAATCACAGTGAGGAAACTATCAGTATTACTGATGGTCACGGAATGCAAGTGAATAGAAATGAGTCTTTAATCTTGTTTTGAACAGTTCAATTGTAGACGACTCCTTTATGTAATGAGGTAAAGAGTTCCACAGGTGAGGAGCAGCAGCTGCAAAAGCCCTGTTCCCCTTAGTTTTACACTTAGTACGAGGGACAACAAGAGACAACTGACCAGAAGATCTAAGCACTCTAGATGGCTGGTGTAAAAACACAATTGAGATATATAGGCAGGAGCAAGCCCATGTAAAGATTTAAAAACTAGCAACAAGATTTTAAAATCAATTCGAAAACTGACAGGCAACCAGTGTAAAGAAGCTAATATTGAAGAACTGAATCAAACTTTCTTGCCCCAACCAGAAAGCGAGCGGCAGCATTCTGGACCGACTGTAACCTGTGTATCAGGGATTTGCTAATCCCAGAATACGGTGAGTTGCAGTAATCAAGACGAGAAAAGATAAAAGCATGAGTAGCTTTCTCAAGATCCCTAGAAGATTAAAAAGGCTTGATCTTACCTAATAGACGAAGCTGGAAAAAGCAACATTTGACTACAGAATTAACCTGTTTCTCAAAAGAAAGGTTACTGTCAAAGATAATACCAAGATTGCGGACTTGAGGTTTGCAAAAGACAGAGAAAGAGCGGAGAAGTCCAAGACCAATTTGGGCTTTAGCTGATGGACCCACTATAAGTGCCTCAGTTTTATTTTGATTCAGATCAAGAAAATTATTAGCCATCCAGGATCTTAGTTCAGAAAGACAGTTGTGCAGTTGATCTATTGCAAAGTTGCAGACAGGAATATAAACCTGTGTATCATCAACATAGCAGTGAAAAGAAATTTTAAATTTCCTAAAATAGCTCCAATAGGGTGAACGTATATATAGAACAAAATAGGACCCAAAATGGATCCCAGAGGAACACCACATTTAAGAGGAGCAGTAGATGAAAAAGAGGAATTTAAAGTCACTGAAAAGTGTCTACCAGTTAGATATGACCTGAACCAGTTAAGAGCAGCCCCTTTAAGCCCAACAAGATGTTCAAGCCACAACAGCAATATCTCATAGTCAATAGTGTCAAAGGCAGCGGACAGGTCCAGGAGGACAAGGACTGCAGCCTCACCTGAGTCAATAATAATAGAGATGTCATTGAATACTTTAAGGAGGGCCGTCTCAATACCATGATAACGTTTAAAGCCAGATAGGTAGATCTCAAATAAATAATTGGAGTTAAGGTGATCAACCAATTGATTATAAATAATTCTTAACTAATATTTTAGCCAGAAATGGCAATTGGGAAATTGGGCGAAAATTGTCTAAAACTCCAGGATTTAATTCTGCCTTTTTTAAACAGGGACATACCGCAGCATGTTTAAAAAATGAGGGCACAGCTCCCTCACTCTCTTTTTGCAATTTCATTTTCATTCATTTCTAGTTTTGTCCATACAGTATATTTTAGTGTGAATTCTATGTAAGGCATCATACATGAGGCCCCTGAATTGTAAGGTGTGAATCTTTATTTTTAAATATTTGAAATAATTTAATTTTTTTGTGAATTTGGCATTTTTGAAGATGTGTATTACTTTTACAGTAAGTAGTTATCATTATTTATTTATTATGTGTATTAGGCAATTTCCCTGTCAATGAAATTTTGTTGTTCATGGGTACTGCCATTTGGTATCCATTTTTGTATAGACTTCACCATGCAGTTAAAAGATTGCCATGCCTGCTTGCTAGTCTCATGACACAGAATTCATGTGATTACCGTGTCATCATGTTTTAACTATGTAAGTACGGTGCACAGCAGCATCTGAGTGTGAATCAAAGGTTAAAGAACAAATGCCAATTACTAGTGTGAGTTAGGGGCCATTAAAACAAAGTACTGTTGGAAGTTTTGCTACATTTTCGGTTTAGTGATTTACTTTTGATGATTCTTTTAGTGGGAAATGCAGTCTCTCTTCTGCAATTTCATTTTCAAAGTCTACATGCAAGAATGTTGCAAAAATTAAGTACTGTTGGAAGTTTTGCTACATTTTCGGTTTAGTGATTTACTTTTGGTGATTCTTTTAGTGGGAAATGCAGTCTCTCTTCTGCAATTTCATTTTCAAAGTCTACATGCAAGAATGTTGCAAAAATTAAAAATAAACAGTTAATAATGAAAAGTAAAACCACCTGCTGCTCATTGCATTTTCATTTTTGAGTTCTCAACATGCAAATACTGATGGCCAGTGGGCGGGGCATTACACCTCAACTTCCCACAATTCTTTGTCTCTTTTAGCTGCAGCCACTGGTGATGCTAAATTGACACTACTAGTGTATATGTATGCTCATATTCACCTTGCGATGAGCTGATGCCCCGTCCAGGGATTGTTCCTACCTCATGCTCAAACATACAAACTCCAGGCAGGGGACTTCACCCCCTTACTGTGAAGCTGCAGTGCTTCCACCACGCCTCCATGGCCCCACATGTTTAAGTATTAACAGAATACATTATATAAATGAAGTTAACAATTTATCTAAGTCCATATGACCTGTACATACGCACTCTCTTCTAATTCTTTCATTTGCTTTGTCTTCTAACAAAGCTAAAGCAGCCATGGTAGTTGGAATAGTCCTGCCATTCATTCCACCATTATATTCTTTGTAAATGATTTGCAATTCATTTCATGTATTTGATAAAGCCTGAGTCACGGATGTAAATATGAAACCGAAAGGGAGCTGCCCATTTACAGAACCAAACAGAAACATATGTTTCACACATGTGAAACTAGAATGGTAAGCTTTAGATTCTTATATAAGCTATCCAAAAAAAAAATACATATTATTACTTGGGTTATTTTAAAGAGATTTTGGCAAAATATATTTAATTCCAAGTATAGGCTGAGCATTCCTAATACAAAATCCCAAAATCTGAAACTGAAACTGCTGTTGTTCATTTACGACAATTGAGCAGGAGTCAATGTAAGACTAAAAAAACTGGCAGCTACATTTATGAAAATATGAATTGTAAAATATGCATTTGAAGTAAACAATGGATAGATAGATAGATAGATACATACTTTATTAATTCCAAGGGAAAATTCATATAAGAAATTACCCCATCAAAAGAAGGTGAAACAGACTGCTGTTTTAGTACTTAAAACACCCCAATCAGTAAATGCGCCTATTGACACCAGTAGAAGCATGGACAAGACTACACAGAATCCACTTTCTGACTGCACACAAAGGAAGTTAACATTACTGCAAAGAT
The DNA here is from genome assembly GCF_016835505.1 of Polypterus senegalus. Taxonomy (NCBI): domain Eukaryota; kingdom Metazoa; phylum Chordata; class Cladistia; order Polypteriformes; family Polypteridae; genus Polypterus; species Polypterus senegalus. The sequence goes on from NC_053157.1 coordinate 181,405,757, forward strand.
GCTATGGCAAATTAAAGCTGTGGTGCTTTAACACACAGTATATACCTAGGCCACAACTGCTTATCTAAACTATTTGCTGTTGTTATGTCATATAGTGAATCGATAGTGAAAATGACAGAATTACCCAGCGGTTTAAAATGCACAGACTGGAGGAATTGAGAGCGGGTGTTTTTTGAAAATGTAAATATGCAACATATGTAAATTTTTCAAAAACCGAAAATATCTGAAATTTGAAATACTTCTGGTCCTAGTCATTTTGGATTAGAAATGCTTACCATATAATCTGAAATTTAGCATCTAAAATAAGAAACAAGGGAAAAATGATTACCATTTCTGCTGCATTTAGGTCCCAATCGAGGTGGTTCATCGTGTGGTGGGTGCGACAACACGCTATCATTGCATGCTCCCAACCTCTCTTTTATTAGGTTCACTTACTACTAAAGAAGCGGAGTAAAAACCATTAAACCCTTTTACCAGTCAAGGACTGGTGGTGCAGCCAGCAGTAACCTACAAAGGTTTCAGCATTCTTTGCTCTGTTAGAGTTTGCCACAAGTATTTGAAAAAACAAAAAGTAACCATTAACCAGGTATGCTTCTGGAAGAAGAATATGCAAAATTTCAAAAAAGCAACCATAAAAACCATATTTACTGTATGCTGCTCCCACTTTCTCAAAAACATGCCAACAGAAGAATATATAACAACAACCTTTATTTCTATAGCACATTTTCATACAAATAATGCAGCTTAAAGTGCTTCACATGATGAAGAAAGAGAAAAAAGACAAAATAAATAAGAATTTAAAATTAGGGAACACTAAATAACATCGAATAAGAGTAAAGTCCGATGGCCAGGAAGGACAGAAAAAAAAAAACAAAACTCCAGACAGCTGGAGAAAAAAATAAAATCTGCAGGGTTCTAGGCCATGAGACCGTCCAGCCCTATGTAGACATCCTACCTAAAATAATTGACCTCAATCAGTCCTCATTGTATTCAGGGTTCTCATGGAAGAACTTGATGATGATAGTCATGTGGACTTCTGGCCTTTAATCCATCAATGCAGGGACATCATGGTGCTTTGATTACGTGGTGGCGGCGCAGATCGCCACCACAGAAAACCAGAAAAAGAACAGAAGAGAGAGTAGGGGTTAATACAGATTTTGGAGCCACCATAAATAGTAATGATAATTAATTGAATATACCATCAGGATTAAACTAAGATGAAGCTATAAGAAAGCCATGTTAAAGTAATGTGTTTTCAGCAGTTTTTTAAAGTGTTCCACTCTAGTAGCCTGGCGAATTCCTAGTGGGAAGCTATTCTAGATTTTAGGTGCATAACAGCAGAAGGCCGCTTCACCACTTCTTTTAAGTTTAGCTTTTGGAATTCTAAGCGGACTCACATTTGAAGATCTAAGGTTACGATTTGGAATGTAAGGTGTCAGAGACTCCGATATATAAGATGGAGCGAGATTATTTAAGGCTTTGTAAACCATAAGCAGGATTTTAAAGTCAATTCTAAATGATACAGGTATCCAATGTAGTGACATCAAAACTGGAGAGATGTGCTCAAATTTTCTTTTCCTAGTTAGGATTCTAGCAGCTGCATTCTGCACTAGTTGCAATCGATTTATGTCTTTTTTGGGTAGTCCTGAGAGGAGTGCGTTACAGTAATCTAGTCGACTGAAAACAAAAGCGTGAAGTAATTTCTCAGCATCTTGCAATGTTAGTGGTCTAACTTTAGCTATGTTTCTTAAGTGAAAAAATGCTGTCCTAGTGGTCTGATTAATATGTGATTTAAAATTCAGGTCAGAGTCAATAATTACCCCTAAATTCTTTACCTCCGTCTTGACTTTATCAAGATAAGATATCTCTATTTTAAAGAAGTGGAAAGTTCTAGTGCAGAAAAGAAAAAGCATTCAATGAAGTGCTGTTTTATGTGTTTGCCAGCCTCGTGCTGTACAGTGAAAACGTGACTATGCAGAGGATGGTGCTGCTACTGCACAGCTTCAAATGATGTGTTTGAATTCTGCAGTGTTCACAGTTTGTATTTTCATTAAATGTTCTTGTGGGTTGTCCTCTAACAAATGAAAATTAAAAAAAAAAAAAAATCTTAAATAATCATTAAAACATAATCCAAATGTAAGGTATGCTCACAACATCCTTAACATTGTATTTTAGCGTGTATCTGTGCATAAGAGAGAATTGTGTGACAAATTAAAAATTGCCAGTTAACCTAATGTGCACGTCTTTGGACTGCTGTGGGAAACCAGAGTACCTGGAGAAAAAACCCACATAAAAGGGTAAGAATGTGCAAACTACTTGGAACAGCAAATGTACAGGAATTAAGCCTAGGATGCTGGATCTGATGCAGCAGCAGTAACCACTACACCACTGAGCCATTTAATTTTTAATAGGGATGACTTAACTTACAGGAAATGCATGATACTGCAAATAGCATTCTCAGTGGCTATAACATGATCAAGAAAATAAGTAAACTGCAAATCATGTGCAATGATGAAATTTGTACCAGAACCAATGATGAAATTGCATATTCACAATTAGTTGTATTTAAATTACAATACCAATTATTTTTTTCTATAGCACCCTTCGCTGTGTGCAGGCGCAGAGTGCTGTGAATAATTCTGAGTTAAAATACAAGTAGCACCAGTGGCACCAAGTGTCTTATCCAGATAACGAAAAAAGAAACTGGATAGAGGAGATTTAGTAACAGTTTATAAATATTGTATTAGTAACAAACAAATGCAGTATGCACAGCTAATCAGCAGCTCTAGTCAGGGTATGCTAGACTAAAGTAGTGAGTCTTCAGCCGTGATTTAATTGCTGAGACTGAAGGGACAGCTCGTATAGTAGCAGGCAGATCATCCCTCTGCTTCTGTGCACTGTAACTAAAAGGTCGACCTCCCACTGTTATTTTATTAATCCTTGGTATCTTAAGTAGACCTTGGCCATTTAAGGCTTTATATATTAAAAGAAGGATTTTGAAATCTGCCTTAAGCTTAACTGGAAGCCAGTGTAAGGACTTAAGAACTGGAGTTATGTATGCGTATTTTCTGCTTTGTTTAGTAATTCTTGCAGCAGCATTTTAAATTAATTGGAAGCTGTATAAAGAACAATTAGAACAGCCAGTGAACACTGCATTGCAGTAGTCAATCCTACTAGAAAATCAAAGCGTGAATTATAATTTCTAAGTATCCTGCATATTTAAAAAAGGCCTTAATTCTCCATCATTTTAAGATAAAATCACCATTAGTTTTACAGAATCAGCACTCAATGTACGTATTGTCTTTGACAGTAGCACATTGTTTAAAATACACATTACTAAACTATCCAAAACATGTTTTTATTAACTGTGGTAAAGAGTGACAGAATTGTTGCGGTCAGCATCATTCCCTCCCATAACTAACATTTCTGTTTTTTCTGTATTCAGAATCAAGTAGTTCTCATGTGCCCTCTCCTTTAACTCACTGACAGAATTCTTTAAGAACAGTCTTTTTGTTATATTTTATGCTTCAGCACTGCATAGCCTTGATCGGTATCTAAATACAGTATACAGAGGGCACTGGTAAGCTGTTGCTCACTTAGTTTCGATTTGGAACATCTGTTTATGTTCATAGAACCAGGAAAGAAGGACTTTTGAATTCAGAAAAATATGCTATAAACTGTGAAGGCAGACTTTGCAAAGAGTCACAATGACATTTTGGTTGGGTTCACAAATGAATTTTATATATTTTTTTATCTTTAAAGCAGCTTGTGGTGATGCACTGTAATATAACAATTGAAACTGTCATATTGCTGCTATGATTTGTTGTACTTATACTGTAACATTATAAAACACCTTGTGATGAAGCATGCTGATAATGATGCTGTTTAAAGCATTTTTTTAAAGTTAAGGGACTGATCATGGTTTTTGTTTTTTCACTTTTAGTTCATTAATGTAATTGCCTGTTACTTTGCACTCTTGAAATGTCCTTTATTTTAATTACAAAACTGATTAGTTCCACATGCAACTTTTTGAAAAAGATTTTGTATTAATGGTCTCTGTTCTGCAAATTCACCATCACTTTTATTTTCCTCTACAGTAAGCATGTACTTACAGAAGATGTCATTCATCGAGAGGTGACACCTGAGAACAAGCTTATTACAAGGCGCCTTTTAACTAAGACCAATCGCTTGCCTCGATGGGCAGAGAAAATTTTTCCTTCTAATTTATCCCGATCAGTATTCATTATTGAAGATTCTATAGTGGATCCCAAAAGCAAAACCTTCACCACATTTACGTGGAATATAAACCATAGAAGACTGATGGTAAAGTATTAAAATGTTGTGTGTATTTCTGTGTCGTTAAAGCAGAGAATGAGTCTGTTAGTTTTAGCCCTGGCTCATGTGAACTTTTATTTGTAAAATTGAACATTACAAAATTGTTCTAATGTTCTTATATCTACTTGTTTGGTATGAGGTTTCCCCTCTTGTCGCTTTAGATGTCCATACACTCTGTCTGCATGATACCTGGGCAAGGTTCAAGGTTTCTGCTATCTCTCTAAAGGGTCCGTTTTGTTTCCTCAGCCAAATGATGGCCTGTTATTATTTGCATGGACCCCTCTTTGGAGCTCATAGTGAGAGTTCACAGTGACTGCTTCCAAATACAAATTCCAAACCTTTTACCTGTTTAACATTTAATGAAATAACGAGGGAACTGCTCCCATCTGGCTAAGGAAAAGCTTGTCTGTCAATTGTCCAAATACTGTTGAGCCCCTGGAAATGGGGGAATTGGGTGGAGAGGCTATGGAGAAAAATAAAAGCTGATAGTCTGCACTTCAGCTTCAATTCACATAATGATTGCTTTATTTCAAATCCATTGCAGTGGCATACAAAGCCACAATTATGAAAATTGTATCATTGTCCAAATACTTATGGACCTGACTGAAAGTTTAAAGGAACTTCAGTAGCTACTGAAGCTCTCTAAACATATGGATTTGCAGTTAAAATACATTCACCTGCCTGTTTCCCACTAGGCCACAACCTAAATGTGTCTTTATTTGTTCTGAACTTTCTCTTAATCCCGTTGCCTAAGTAGATAATGTTCTTTTGTTTTTCTTCCTTTCTAGCCCAGCACCTACTACCTGTTTAAATGTCTGTCCCCCCACTGATTGAATGTGCTGTTTATACAAAGTTTATAAAGTGTTGTAATTTTTACTTGATGAGACTGAAATGTATGGAAATACACTTAAATGAAAGTCTGCATTGTGCACTTTAATCACGTCTGAGCTGTTTGATTTGCAGCTTTAAACAGTGGAGCAGAGGGGTAAATCAGGGGAAAATGTTGTTGTCCTAAATGTTTTGGAGGGCACTGTATGCAGCACATGCTAGTTTTACTTCGCCTTAAGTCTTAGTTATTTTATAATATACCAAGATAAAGTAATTTGGATATAGTTGGATAAGGTGACAGGTAAGGCCATTTTACAGGTTTGTTTTTTTATTTTCTTCATAATAAAATTAGTATTATTTGATGGGAAAGCTGCAGAATGAGTGGAAGAGCAGGTAAAACAGTTTAGACTCCGTGCTTCACCCTTAACTACTCGCACCATTTTTCATGTTAGAAGTACTCGAGCATTGTACTTTATGCAGCAATGTTAAAATGGCTATTTATATGCACGCTGTGAGGTTGTAATATAAAATATTGCAATAATTTTAAATTGTACATGTTTTTAATGTAATTGAATACCATATTACTGAATAGTATGACAAAGTCTAGGACTATCAGAAAATATATGCCATCTACTTCTGCAGTGCTAATTTGTCACCGGTCACGCTTTCATCCACTGTAGATTTACACATGTATCAATCACATTTCACTTCAGTTGTTGAATGTTCTTTGTTGACAAAGTCATTGCAAGAAGAACATCTCGTCATTGTCATACATACATATGTACCTGCACCATGTACCAAATTCACCATATGGAACTGTGTATCCAGTTATAAAACCGGCTGGGGGCACACTCGAGAAACCATTGCGACACTGTACTTGTAGTGATTCAAGCTGAGGATAAATGGTGGATGCTGCCAGTAGGTTCAAGTAAAAGGATGTTGGACAAAAATAACTGAGATTGGTGTACAAAATACACCAGCGTGAGTAGTTAAGGGTTAAAATTGCTGTACAGAGTGCACTTAGCATCTTGGTTTCAGACGCCATGCTGGGTTGGTGTCCAAATCTGTCTGTCTGGAGTTTTGCTGGGGTTTTACTCTGGCTTTACTGCCACAGTAATGCCTCATTGGCGCTGACTTAATTGTCAATTCTGGTTTGTCCAAATGTGGATATGTGCGTGAGATGGCCTGGCGATGGACTGTCACACCTTGATAAGAGTTCAGGAATCGACTCCAGTCTCCCAGGGCCCTGAAGTGAATTAATGATGTAGGAAGTTTTTTTTATTTATTTATTATTTATTTAACCTGTGTTGGGTGCAGCAGGGCGGCATGGTGGTGCAGTGGGTAGCCTTGCTGCCTCGCAGTAAGGAGACCTGGGTGTGCTACCCAGGTCCTCCCAGTGTGAAGTTTGCGTGGTCTTCCTGTGTCTGTGTGGGTTTCCTCCCGCAGTCCAAAGACATGCAGGTTAGGTACATTGGCGGTTCTAAATTGTCCCTAGTGTGTGCTTGGTGTGAGGGTGTGTGTGTGTTTGTGCATGCCCTGCGGTGGGCTGGCACCCTGCCCGGGGTTTGTTTCCTGCCTTGCACCGTGTGTTGGCTGGGATTGGCTCCAGCAGACCCCCGTGACCCTGTAGTTAGGATATAGTGGGTTGGATAATGGATGGATAGGGGGCTCTACAAGAAATGTGTCTGACATAACCATGCAGGACTTCTCCAGATCTTTTTGCATAAGCTCTTGTCTCGCAGGGCTTCCAGCCCCATGCGTGGTTACATCGCGTGGCACGAAGACTCTTCTTGCGGGACATGAAAGTGTCTCTGAGACAATCACGTCTCATCTCCTTCCAAGATTTGAGAGATGTATAGTGCAGAAGTCTGCTATTTAAAACCTAGTCTTAAGAGGCACTTTGGCATCAGGAGCAAACACACTATTTAAGCATCCGTATAATAAAAATTATGTTTTAGTTAATCGTTTTAAATCAGCATTACATTTCTTGCATTTGTAAATTAAGCAAACTGGGGGGTTATGTGTTATTCGTGGGAGACAATATTATTTAAATCCTTAGAAAAATGGAGTAACATTTAACAGAACAATAGTTAGAACTGTTCATTGCCATTTTCAAAATGCCATGTATTCTGGAAATTGAAGTGTTTAATGAACAAAAGTACCATTTATATATTAGAAAGAGTAGTATAAAGCCAGTGGCACTTTGTTTTTAAAATCTTTCACACAAATCCTGTTCTGTAAGAGTTGCTGGAAATGCAACTGATGCACCGTTCAACTGGCCACAGATTGGATTCAGCTTTTGTTCTTTCCAACTGAAAACTGCAGTTGGCTTATACATAAGTGTTTAGATTCTCTGGCCTGCACCTTTAAAAGAAGAGAGCATTTTGGGAAGGGCTTGTTTCAGTTTAGGTTTTAGTTAACCTGAGTAATGCAGTTTATTATCTTGCATCATTTGGTCAAGCAGTCAGCTTTTCATCTGTTCTCATCTTAATCAGTTAAATGAACTTTTAAAAACACAGTATGAATTAATGAAATGGGTCTCTATGAGAGATGAATGATTTTGGTATAGTTAAGAAGTCAAAGTGAAAGAGTGGCTCCTCAGAGAGCCTAAAGTGGTAGATTGGTAGCCAGCCATCATTTAAAGAGGTTGATGTTTTCATTTTATAGTTGAGAGTACTTTAGTAAATGCATAGTCTCACGGGGCCAGACATGACTCTTGAATATGAAGGCACATTTGGGGACAACCCATTAAAAAGTGTGCAGTGAACAGCGGTGAAATCCTGCGCTGCAAAGGCTACACTCACAGGGCTTCTTTCTGAAACACCTTCCCTCTATTCCTCTAGTCTGTGTATTTTAAACCGCTGCTGGGGATTCGGGAAGAGAGCAAAAGAAACCAAAAAAAGACTTGATGGTGAGAGACAATAAAAAGTTAAAATTGCTGTTACCCATTTAGAAGATCAGGAAACTGAAGCTTAATGAACAATTTGTACATTTTAATGAGAACTGCCACCGAAGAGAGAGCTACCTGGCTGCACGGGTTTGAGATGTGCTTCTGTATGCTATGATATCTTTCTGCCACTTTGACTAACGTATCACTATATGTCAGTGAACAGAGTCTAGATAAGCATTGTCGTTTATACACCATGTGTTTAAACACCGTGGATATGTTTGCATTATCAGTTCTTTTAGGTATTCGTTTAGACGTGCAGTCAGAAGGTGGATGCTGTGCAGCCTTATTTGTTCTGCTGATGTTGTTAGGCAGATTTGTTGAATTGGGTGTGTTGAGTACTGAAATCTGCAATTACTGTGGCTCTTCATTATCAACTGTCTTAAGCGTGGAAGTTTAACAGAATGTGACACATCATTTACTTCAGATGCATATTTTGCATGTGACCCGACATTTGCGCCCCGACAAAATCGCGAAAGTTTCATTAAATATGAATTACTAGTTTAAAGCATTTATAATAATGTTTATTTTAGAAGTCAATATTATGAGACGCGGCATGCCATCAGCACGGCATGCAGATAGTCCTTAAGATCACGCCCTGCATATGTAGGAAGAAGTGCAGCAAGGGCATCCCACTCTCTTGGCCACTTTCTCGATTTTTGTCGTGGTGATTTTGTCGGCGTGCATTTGTCGAAAACCAGTTAGCGGATTTGTCGACGCTCATTTGTCCATCGCGGTTTTGTCGGGGCACATATGTCTATCGCGCTTTTGTCGGTGAACCATTTGCACGTCATATTTTTGTGAACATAGTCATCAATTCTTTCTAGCTTACATTGACTTCTACACTGTTGTCTTAAAGCTGAACAAATGAGCGGACACACAGCACCTGCGATAACATATCGTTCATGTTTAATGTCCTTGAAGTCCTATGTATGATCTGTGTGTGCAGGAAGGTTTTTCTTTGCAACAGGTTATGTCTATTTTTAAGATGCATAGTGTGCTGTCTGCACATGCAATACACACATGTTTAATAGGGGTCATTTTTGGAGACTTCTTGGCTGTATCGCTCATCATAATCAGAAGTTTGCTGTCTATTGGATCAGGTTAACAAGAGCACCACTGTGCAGTAAGATTCAATCCAAAATTGGTCTATCTGGGTGAAAAAGCCCCCTAAAAGCTGATGGAAGTGGTCTTCTCTGAATTTTTTCCATTGCCACCATAGATGCAGGTGAGGAAAGTAAATATCTCCACCTAATAACATTCACAGTTAAGAAACAGTAGAGAAAGAGCAGCTTACTGATAGAATGTCTGTAGGAGGCCACTGTAGCTTTTGTTTATTATTATTACAACAAAATGGGGCATAAAAATTAGGTACTTTGGGCATTGTTGTTTATTTTTAATATAAAAAGGAATTTGGACCCCTTTTCTTTGAATTAAGGATGTTGTTCTCTGAAAAATTCCTAAATCCAGCTGGCATTAATACTCTAAAATATAGTTTTTGGGACTGTGTGTAATTTCTTTGGCTGATTTCAGAAAATATTTGTATGGTTGTTATTTTTTTGGTATAAAATCTAATTAAATTTGGATGAATTAAACCCAAAAAATAGTAGAGGTACATATAATTATTTGACAATCACAAACTGCGTAATGTGTTTATATAATTTGGTGAACAAAGAATAAAGACTGTGACACCAACCAGAGATAGGAGTTTTGCAAATATCCCTTCCTTGCACCCGATTTTGCATTTTGACAATACAAAATAAAGATTTAACACGTACAGTAATTAAAAAGAGACTTTTGGTTTAAGTCAGTTATGTCATGTGCTATTAATGCTAGTGTGGCTTAAAATTCTTTGGCAAGCGTTAGTAATGCAGTATGTCTCATTGACTTGAAAGATGTGGCAGTATACAGCATTCCAGTACACTTACCGGACTTACAGAATGTGGTGACCGTGTCGGATTATTATATTAAGAGCCTATCTTTCATCTCCTTTACAGACTGTCTACCATGGTATGAGTTTCAGTAGTAATGGGCTGAGCATGTTATGAGTCTGTTGTAGATGAATGCCTTCTATCTACCCAGTGGACTTCCCAGGCAACCACAGGACAGCTCAAATATGCTACCTGTTAACATGCCCTATGGGAATTCCATGTCTAATCATCACACTTTTGGACCTCATCACTACAGATTTGAACAAATCTTGGCATGCTGATGTGGTCATAGGAGTAACCCATGGAACTGACATTGCATGTGTCTTGGATCAATATTTAGGGAGATTTAAGCTAACCTCCAGCATCTCCACCACCAACCCTGAACTGGATTAACTATTTTGGGGACTGTTCTATTATGTTTTAGCAAGTTAAAATCTGTTTCTTGTAAGAAAACTAAAAGCTGTGTGTATATATTCAGAGAATGGTTGTTGACATTCTGTAAATTAGGCTGGTCTTACTCCAGACATACTTTGTGTAACTGAGTTAAAGTTTGTTCACAAGGACCCCTGTTGTTTCTGTAGTAAACAATTCATTGGATACCTGCCATTTGTGTGCTGATTATGAGAAATGCTAAGTTAAATCTAAGTACAGGCAAAAATGTTAAAAAGGCCTTTTTGTTTTGTGCTATAATATGTCAAACATTCAGGAAATCCACTTCTTCCTGAATTCTTGGAATTAAGTATGAAACTTTTTGTCTGCCATAGTTTTTTTTTTTTACTTTTTTTCTGCAGTGGCTTGGTTTAGAATATATTAATACATTTGTTAGTACTTTCTATCTGTTGTGAATGCTGGCCCGGACACACACAGACGGACATCATATTGTTCATCACCACACACTGTTTATTTACAATAATTATTTACACACGTGCACAAACCCCCAGTGCCTTCTGCACCGATTCCCCAAAGTCCAAGCTCACAGTTCCTGTGCCTTTCTTTCCTGGCCGCCTCCAGTCCTCTCTCCAGCTCTGTCCACTTCCACCCGACATCTGCCAATGACTGGAGGGAGGTGGCCCCTCTTATAGGAACCCGGATGGGCTCCAGCTGCTTCCTGGCACTCAGTCTTAGCCACACCCCAGTGTGGCGGAAGTGCCGGCTGCGCACCCAGAAGCCGTCCGGGTGTCCCCTGTCGTCTTCCCCCAGCACTTCCTGGTGTGGCACCTGGGCGCCGCCTGGCACCTTGCAAAATGTGTTTTATTTGTGCCCACTGCTTCCAAGTGCTTCACTGTAGACAGTTTGCTGTTCCTCTCTATGTAATTAAATGTTGCAAATTACATTGCATTTGTGCAAGTTTAGCATTTTCTGAAAGGCAAGAAAAAAAGGCATATAGGAGATGAAAATGAGATGCATTTAAACAGCCAAGCAGACACCTCACAATATGACTTCTTGGTCTCTAACATCGAGTCTTTACAAAATGTGTATGCTGCTTTTTCATTGGTGAATTATTTGTTTCAAATTTATGATAGGAAAATTAAGCTGTTGTCTCCTCTCGCATGATAAACATGTATTATATGAGCATTTTTCTTACATTCCAAGCTGGTATTCATGCACCTTAGTTCATATACAGTTATTAGTTAAGCTTCCTGTAATGTATATATTTGTTTTTCTCTTTTTTTCTATCTGTTTCTCTATATGTGTGTTTGTTGTGATTGTAAACAGTGGCTGTGGAAAGGGAATACGTCATCTGAATGGCAAACATTAGGCACCAATATATCACACCTGGCTTTTAACATTTCATTCCTTAAAGTTAGCATTCAAAAGAACTTCAGTTATCTCAACAGTCTCTACAGTCAGAGAGTGAATGTTTAGTTACAGTACAGGACTCTCCTCGCACACTGGGGTATCATGTTTCCATATCTATGGCAGAGTCATAGAGAGTTGCAGCGTAATGTTTTTAGTAAGGCTGTCATCCTATAACTGCGTTGGACTATCTTTTTCATAGTGATTATAGTTATTTTAGTCCCCTCTATACTGACCAATATTACACACAATTACATCTATATTTCTACATTTTATAAATATTGCACCTTTGTGTTTTCTTTTAATTCTCATCTGTGCTCTAATAATCTCAAAAGAACACCACCACCTTCTGGGAAATTTTATATATAACTAGGGGGCTTTGCCCCCCCCTGCTCGCTTCGCTCGCCAACCCCATGTTTTGTTTTCCAGATACACACTTTTAAGATTTTTTTTCTTTGAACTGTTGCTATTTCATTAGTTTCACTTTTATTTCAGAACTTCTGTAAAAACAATACTTGTAATTTTTCGAGTCCCAACATACTGAATCTTTTAAATGAGACATGTGTTTAATGACTTTGTACCATAATTCAGGATAGCACAGACAAAACGATCTGCATCATCAGCAGTTAATACATATAATTTTTTTTTGCAAAGTAACCAATAAATGCATGTGAGGTAAACTCTGTTTTTGAAATTCTCATCACTTAAACTTCAAAGTCTATGTAATCCTCTTTAATAAAAACCCTTGTGTGCTTCCAGTGTCCGTGTGTCTTCTGGTGAAGTGCATGCGCAGGGCCACACAGCACGTGTTCAGTCTCTTCCTGTGCATTCCCTGTGCAGAGAGAGAGAGAGACAGATACACACACAGGCGCACGCGAGTCACGCACGCACGCACGCACGAGTCACGACACACACACACAGGCGGCGCTTGAGTCACACACAGAGTCTCACACACACACAGGCGCACGGGAGTCTCACACACACACACACATTGCGCCTATGTTTTTTTAACTTCTTTATGATGTTTTACTTTGTTTTCTACTCTTTGTCTTTTATTTCTGACATCACTTTGTCCTGCAATTTTTTCAATTACACCTAATTCCGTGATGATTATTTTTCCTTTTTTTGAGTAATTTACTTTTGTTTGTACTAATGCGATCTTTACCATCTTTTTTTGATACTGTAGCGACCTCTGCGTCCGGCTCAAAAAGAGAAGTAAAAAAAACAAAACTGACAGACATACCAAAGTCTCACAAAAGTTTTACTTGAACAATCAAGAAAAAGAACGCCGACTTTGTAACCCCAAACACAACCTTCTAGCACCCTCTCCAACCCCGCCTCCCATCCCGGGACCCCCCCTTTACCGCATCAATCAATACCCCGGTATCAGACTTCCGTGCTGTACTCTGCCCTCCCTCAATCGAACCTAACAGTCACTCAAAAAAAAAAAATGTTTCTACCTGGCTGGGACATGACAATACTTTCGAATTTTACTGCTTTCATATTCTTTACCTTTCTCCACATGTGTATCACGCCATCATTTTTTTATTTTTATTTGAGTGTTTCAAATTCCACTGCTTTCGTAATCTCTATCCTGCTCTGCATGTGTATAGTGCCAACATTTTTGAACGTCTTTATGAAGTTCTACTTTGTCTTTTAATTCTGATCCTGATTGGACGTGCTTTTTTTCAGTTCCACTTGTTCCGTGCTGATTATTACTTTCCTTATTTTCTGAATTTGCACCTAGATTCTTCTTGTTTGCATTTTTTTCTCTCCTTGCATTTTTTCTCTCCAACGCTTTTGAGTCTCTTTTCTCTGTGCTGCTTTCTTCTTCGCTTAGTCGCCTACGTTTCATTTATAACGTATTGTCCTTACACGCTTTATATGCGCTGAGAACCCTGGATCTGTGTGTGCTCAAAGCCTTTACATGACTGAATGTTTTGCTGCCCATGGTCTTATTTGATATTGGTTGTAAGTAGTGCATGTCTTGCAGGAATCTCATGTTCCATGTCATCGCGAGACGGTCCTGGGTCAATCTCTTGGCACAAAGTCTCATGTTTAAGGACCCCACGAGACGCTCCATGGCCAAACTGTTTCGTCTCGCGGGTCTTTTAAGTGTCTTCCGTGATCTTCACGTGAAGATCATGTCTCATCTACCTAGTCTTTCTCTCCCAGGATTTTTAAAAAATAAAACCCATTTATTAACAGTGAACTAGTGTTTTGAGTCTGACTTTGTGTGAGTATGGGTATGTGTTAGGCCTGCAAATTTAATGTTGTAATACATCAAATTAATTTTCAAAGGTATAACACTTTATTTTTTTCCCTAACTACATTAATCAACAATCATTGCTACCTAAGCCAGGTAAAAGGTAGGACTTGAAAAGGGCCATTAGTTGTTGAATGGCCAAACATGAATCTCTCTGCTCAGTCGTAATTTGATTCCACTATTTCATCTCTTGGTGCTCCTGCTGTGACACTTCACTCCCATCATTACAAATCAAAGTCTTCCAATGCTGACATTGACAATGAGAGAGCAGTTCCCTGTCGCTTCCATATCTCGCACAAACACTGATGGATTTCTGTGAAAGTGAGCACCTCAGTGGGTTGCATTAGACTGCAGTGGGTGCTGGGTGGTATTTTAGCCTTCAAATTCCTGCAGATTTTGTTTTTATTCTCCAGCCTAAGTGAAGTTTTGTTTTTTCTGTCCTCCTGGCTTCCCGACCTTACCTTTTCCTTTGTCACATACTGTATAATATTATTGCCTAATCTTGTTTGTTTATGATTTACAGTATATTAACTTCCTTTATATTCCATCTTGTAAAGCACTTTGAGCTACATTGTTTGTATGAAAATGTGCTATATAAATATATGTTGTTGTTGTTGTTGCACACTTCTAAAAATAAGTTACAGTGCTGAGAGATATCATTCAGCATGATCTGACAGTTCTTACAAATTATCTTCACATGGTACAGTTGTGTCGTGTATTTATATAAATGGCACAAGTCTTCACAGTTAAGGCAGCTAAGACATTTTACAGAGGTCACATTTACAGTAAACTACTAGACATTGTTGATCCACCTCAACTAATCATGTGATTAATGAAGAATAACGGGGGAAATCTTGTGATTGGTCAGTCGTGTGTAAAAGTTTTAATTGATTGATAGACCTACAGTATGCATGATTGTAAACTTTCTTAGGCTGATGATCCATTCAGAACTCCGACCCCATGAACCTTTATTAAACCAGTTAGAGAATGGACTGGACTTTCAAAATTTTAGATTAGTAAACTTTCTTATTACCACAGTGTTTCCTGGCTTCAGTCATAAGCAGTTACAAGTTACATTTACTCCGTTACATTGACTTGAGTAACTTTTTTAAAAAATTGTACTTCTAAGAGTAGTTTTACTGCACCATACTTTTTACTTTTACTTGAGTACATTTGTGAAGAAGAAATGCTACTCTTACTCCGCTACATTGGGCAACACTCGACTCATTACTTTTTTCCATTTATACATTAAACTGTATTTTTGCAAGAGAGAAGTTGCCAGTGGATCTACTGCATGACTGTTTCACCAATCAGATGTAGCCACGCATTCACATGACCACACACAAACATCCTGCGTCTTGCAGCCTGTGAGAGACTTTTTAGTCATGCGGTGCTCCTTTATTTTGTAAAGATGTGATTTATTTTTACTATTTTTTTTATTTTACTAGGAGGCTTCGCCCCCTGCTCGCTTCACTCTCGAGTTTGGTTTTCCGGATGTATAATTTAAAGAGATTGTTATTTTCATGGGAATTGTTACATATGCATTATAATTACTTTTACTTTAAAAACTTTTGTGAAAACAATACTTGTCCTTTATTTCCGGCCCCGTGCTTGGTTATATGACTTTCTCGCAAGACGTATAATGCTGCTTGCGTTGTAAAGGGGGGTGGCGGCTAAACACACGCTAAGGATATGCCGTCAGATCATCTGCTTGTCTCTTGTCATTGTTTTAAGAGATGGGAGCACATGATGCTTGTCTGCCAAAAGCAATCCAACAACTACTAGGTTAGATGTCTGTGGACTTGTTTTATATGATGGCTCACTGCCTTGTCTTGCGTGACGTTGTAAAAACAATAATTGACCTTTATTTCCGGCCCCAGTTAAATCTCTTTCTTGCGGGATGTATAACACTACTCGCGTTGTGAAGGTGGGGGGCAGCTGCTATCACACTGCCCTTTGATCATTTTAAAGCCTATACAGTTGCTGTACTTTTTGCCACTTCGTGTCTCTGCTGCTCACGTTGTAATAGCTTCTCCGTGATCATAAATATACACCTGACCGAATTGTGTTTTCTTTGCAGTTAAACTTGTCTTTGCTTTAACTGTTGCGGGACCACAGATTCTCATAGCGTATGGTCCATTATTGTGTAAATCTAAGTTTTGTGCATTAATTGACGCAAATGCAAAAAGACTTTGTTTTCTGCTCTTTGCCTTTTATTTCTGACCTCGCTTTGTCCTGCTATTTTTTCAATTACACCTGGTTCTGATGATTAATTTCCCTTTGTTTGCACTAATGCGATCTTTTAGTCGTTGACGTTTCATTTATAACGTATTGTCCTTTACACGCTTTATATGCACTGAGACCCCTGTATCTGTGTGTGCTACGTACCTTTATACTAATTTTTTTTGCTGGCCATGCTCTGATGTTGCTTGTAAGTAGGGCGTGTCTTGCAAGAATCTCATGTTCTATATCCCCACGAGACGCTCCGTGGCCATTCTCTTTCGTCTCGATCGTGAAGATCATGTATCGTCTTCCCCACTGTCTGCAATCCCTGCAATCCCTTCGCTTTTAATGTCATCAACGAATTTCACAAGTGTACTAACTATACCAGAATCAGTGTTATTAATATAAATCAAAAAAGTAATGGTCCAATGACTGACCCCTGAGGGACTCCACTGATGACCTTTCAGAATTTATCTTTGCTGTGGGGCTGTATCAAAGAAAGTCTAGGCTAATTATTTTGTACACTTTGTTTTTATTTTTATTTTAATTTTTTTCTCTTTTGATGTTTCAAATGATTTTTTGATCTCCTGCTGTTGTGTCCAGCATTATCTGGCTTTTTAAAAAATTTCTTATGCACAGATTTTTTTCAGTTTTATTAAAGAAATAATGCTTTTATTTATCCATTTTGGATGACTTTTTAGTCTTTTTGTTTTATTGGTATTTGGCAGAAGCTTTATTTTGACCTTGAATCAGAAGATCTCTGAAGTGACACTAACTGTGTAGTTACTGATTTTTTTCCTATTTGGTGTTTTATCTTGTAGATACTTTCTCATTCCCAGTAAAAGTCTTCGCTTTGGTGTAAATTTGTGTGTTCTTGAAGATTATCTAAAATTTTACCAGTATCAATAACTGCTGTTCTTATTACTCCAAAGTTAATATATTTTATTTTGTATTATTTAAGATTTAAGAAAGTTTTTTTAATCATATAAACAACATACTGTATACATAGATGTTTACATTTGTAAGGAATAGTTTTGGTTTCCTACAAATTTTTGTCAATTGTATTTCAGTTGGTTCTGAATTTAAAATCTCATTTAAAAAGATTCTAAATATTTGCAGCATGAAAAGTTCAATTGAGATTTGTCATTTGTAAAAATAATATCACAGAATAAACACAATGTTTTTATGTGTACTTTGCATGAAAATTTTTGTGGATGAAATTTATTTTGTATAGTAGAAATATTATGATTTGTACGACTCAATTTTGTGAAGTCGATTGTGCTTCTTCAAACAGCTTGATCCTGTATCTCCTTACCAGTCAAGCCCCCTTCCATTAGATCTTCTTTTAACTTATTCATCCACCTCTGCTTTGGCCCTCACTCACTTTCTCTTTCCCTGTACTTCTATTCCAATCATTTTGCCTACATAGTTATTGTCCCTTCTCATCACATGTCATACCACTTCAACCTACTTTCTTGTATTTTCTTAGATATCTCTCCCACTTTTGTGTCTCATTTCTTATTCTGTCCTTTTTTTGTAACTCAACACATCCAACATTCTCATTTTTGCTTCTCCTGTGTTCCCCCTTAACTGCCCATGTCGCAGCTCCATACATCATTGCTGGTCTTACCACTGTCTTGAAATCCTTCCCTTTAACCTTCACCTTAAATACTCCTGATACCTTCACCTTAAATACTCCTGATACCTGATTGTTCCATCCACACTACACTCTGAGTTATCTCTGCAGTTTTCCATCTCGGGCTACTACTAATCCTAGATATTTAAATTTCTCTGCTCTTTTTCAATAGCTCTTCCTGCAAGTTAACTTCTGAATCCTGGTCATCATTAAATCTCATATTTTGTCTTCTTCCTATTTACAGTGCATCTGGAAAGTATTCACAGCGCATCACTTTTTCCACATTTTGTTATGTTACAGCCTTATTCCAAAATGGATTAAATTCATTTTTTCCCTCAGAATTCTACACACAACACCCCATAATGACAACGTGAAAAAAGTTTACTTGAGGTTTTGCAAATTTATTAAAAATAAAAAAATTGAGAAAGCACATGTACATAAGTATTCACAGCCTTTGCCATGAACCTCAAAATTGAGCTCAGGTGCATCCTGTTTCCCCTGATCATCCTTGAGATGTTTCTGCAGCTTAATTGGAGTCCACCTGTGGTAAATTCAGTTGATTGGACATGATCTGGAAAGGCACACACCTGTCTATATAAGGTCCCACAGTTGACAGTTCATGTCAGAGCACAAACGAAGTATGAAGTCAAAGGAATTGTCTGTAGACCTCTGAGACAGGATTGTCTCGAGGCTCAAATCTGGGGAAGGTTACAGAAAAATGTCTGCTGCTTTGAAGGTCCCAATGAGCACAGTGGCCTCCATCATCCGTAAGTGGAAGAAGTTCAAAACCACCAGGAATCTTCCTAGAGCTGGCCGGCCATCTAAACTGAGGAATGGTGGTAGAAGGGCCTTAGTCAGGGAGGTGACCAAGAACCCGATGGTCACTCTGTCAGAGCTCCAGAGGCCCTCTGTGGAGAGAGGAGAAACTTCCAGAAAGACAACCATCTCTGCAGCAATCCACCAATCGGGCCTGTATGGTAGATTGGCCAGGCGGAAGCCACTCCTTAGTAAATGGCACATGGCAGCCCGCCCGGAGTTTGCCAAAAGGCACCTGAAGGACTCTCAGACCATGAGAAACAAAATTCTCTGGTATGAGACAAAGATTGAACTCTTTGGTGTGAATGCCAGGCATCACGTTTGGAGGAAACCAGGCACCACTCATCACCAGGCCAATACCATCCCTACAGTGAAGCATGGTGGTGGCAGTATCATGCTGTGGGGATGTTTTTCAGCAGCAGGAACTGGAAGACTAGTCAGGATAAAAGGATAGATGACTGCAGCAATGTACAGAGACATCCTGGATGAAAACCTGCTCCAGAGTGCTCTTGACCTCAGACTGGGGCAACGGTTCATCTTTCAGCAGGACAACGACCCTAAGCACACAGCCAAGATATCAAAGGAGTGGCTTTAGGACAACTCTGTGAATGTCCTTGAGTGGCCCAGCCAGAGCCCAGACCTGAATCCGATTGAACATCTCTGGAGAGATCTTAAAATGGCTGTGCACCAAAGCTTCCCATCCAACCTGATGGAGCTTGAGAGGTGCTGCAAAGAGGAATGGGCGAAACTGGCCAAGGATAGGTGTGCCAAGCTTGTGGCATCATATTCAAAAAGACTTGAGGTTGTAATTGCTGCCAAAGGTGCATCGACAAAAGTATTGAGCAAAGGGTGTGAATACTTATGTACATGTGATTTCTCAGTTTTTTAATAAATTTGCAAAAACCTCAAGTAAACCTTTTTCACGTTGTCATTATGGGGTGTTGTGTGTAGAATTCTGAGGAAAAAAATGAATTTAATCCATTTTGGAATAAGGCTGTAACATAACAAAATGTGGAAAAAGTGATGCGCTATGAATACTTTCTGGATGCATTGTATATGTAACCCTCTATCTTTCAAAGCCCTTACTCATTTTTCGACTTTCTTGTCCTCTCTTCTGGTGCTATATAACACAATGTCATCAGCAAAAAGCATGCACTGGGGGATTGGTCTTTTATCCCATGACTCAACAAATCCATAACCAGATGAAAGAGGTAAGGACTTAAATAAGATCGCTGGTGAAAACCTACTCTAACTGGGAACTTATGCTTTTAACCCAAGTCCTCACTCCCTCATACATATGCTGAACAGTCCTCACATAGGTCTCTGGTAGTCCTTTCTGTCTCATGCACCGGCAGACCTTTTGATTTGGCATTCTATCATAAGCCTTCTCCAAATCAGTAAACATATGCAAACCCTTCTGTCTTTCTCAGTGCTTCTCTGTAAGCTATCTCAATCCAAAGGCTACATCAGTTTTTCCTTTCCCTGGCATAAAACCAAACTGATTCTCCCTCATGGTGGTCTCTTCCTTAAGCCTTCTGTGCCAAATTTTCATTGAGTGTGACATCAGCTTTATCCCTTTATAGTTTCCACAATCCTGAATACCACACTTTATAAATGGGTACAATCACACTGTTCCTTCACTCCTATTCTGTCCTGTTCATAGATCTTCTGCAAATGATTCCAAAATATATCTACTTCCTTTTCTCCTAAACTCTTCAACACATCTACTGGAATATCATCTGGTCCTGTTTCCTTTCCGTTTTTCATTCATTTTAGTGCATCCTTTACTTCCTCCTCATTCTTGATGCTAGACCTTCATTTGAGACTCCATCCCCAAATACTACCCTTAGATATTCTTTATTCAACAGTTTTTTAAAGTACCTCTTCCATCTAATAATTTACTCGGAATAGATATTTACCCGTTAGTGGTGGTAATAAATTAATTCCATTATTTTTGTCTTTCCCTCTCTGATATATGTTAGCTGTTACAAAGCTTTTAGATTTCAAACCATTCATTATGTTTAAAGGTCATATAGTTTGTCTGTTGCATTTGAATAGTGTCTGTATATATATATTTATTAGACTCATGCCTGTCACTGCTTTATGTATACTCAGGTGTATAATGTTGAGTTGTATATATTATAAAAATGTCCTTTTCTTTTTACATTCTAGGTTGTGATAGAAAAATGTTTTTTTGGTACGAATTCAGAAAAACAAGCTTGGACTCGGGTTCAGAGGGAAGCTTGGATCTCTTCTGCAGTATTCGGTTTCTCTCGAGCAATTCAGGTACTGTACTTTGGAAAAGAACGAAGTAAAATGAACCACAATAGTTATTAAAATGGCAGAACGAGTCATGCGAGCATTCAGAAATTGTCTTGAAGAGTGTATCGCTAATGATGGCCACCACCGTGAAGACATAATTTTTAAAACAATCTTTTTTTATACCTTTCTTGTGTCATAATGAAATTTTTTTTATCTTGTAGCATTTTTGTAGAATAAACGTTTGAAATGTTGTAGTTTTTTTTTTCTCTCACCCTGTATTATGTAGCATCTATAGGGAGGTCCAGATCTAAATTATACAATTTTCATTACGCTATAACTTATTAAGTTTACTACATAGAAAATCACCCGGACCATCAAGAAGTGTGTGAACTGATGATATGAAGAATCGCCTTTGCGCCCACATAAATCAAAGTCATCTAGACGATCTGCATAATTAGATCTGGACCACCCTGTAGTGCTTCTGGGCTTATTTAGCCCTTGCAAATATTACTTTGAAATTAGATAAGATTTAGAGAAATAGAAGTAAGTTTGCAACAAAGAACAATTCACAGAAATGTATTAATTATTTCGGTAGCTCAGTAATAATATTGGAATGTTATACAGAGTGTAGAACTCTGAGAGTCAAATGAGGGTTGAATGGTGCACAAGCCCTCCTTTTCCCTTAGCAGTGCTCCTGGCTGATCCCCCACAAAGTGCCTGCCAATGTCACACCCACCGTCTCAAATGACTATTGTTACACCACCTCAAGCATGGATCTTGTCACAAATAACTTATTTGCTTACTTTTGTTTGCTCTAGACAAAAACTGAATATCACTTTTTTATTCATCATAAAAATGTAGTGTGGTCAAAATAAACAACTGTAATTGACATTTTTTATGCAATCATTTCAATTTCTTAAGAAATGAAAATCAAGTTAATATCTTGTATTCTGGAGATATTAATAGTAAAATGCGCAAATCTAGCCAAACTGACAACTTTTATTGAGGTTGTCTCAGTTTTTATTTTTTCTAGATATTTATTTGTAAAAAAGTACAGCTTTATCAGTCTATTAGCCATTTTACCTGTTGAAGACAAGTAATAGAGTCATTTTTAAAATATTCAATATCTCCAGCTCCAAATGTACCTTCAGTGCCTTTCCTCTGTATCTGCGTGGGTTTAAACCTCCCTTGGCCAGGGCACCTTCTGTCACGTGTGTTCTTATAAAGTCTGCTCCTCAGGCTGTGTCATTTCGAGGCTGTTTGCTTTTATAGTTCCCGTCTTTGAAGGCAATTTTCAGAGTAAATCCTATGACTTTACTCCTCCTCTCGTGTCTCTCACTCACACTTTGTCTTTTTAGCCAAATGGACTATTCACACTAAAACCAAACTGACCAATCATATTGCTTGGTCAAAGGGTCTAGAGAGGTGCTGTTAGGTCTGGAATGAAAAAAAACAACAAAGTCATCAGTCCTAGAAACAGCAGAGGTGCTAATAAGAGCTGGGGAAGAACTAGGGTAGAGTAATATAAATGGACTGTATTCAGGTTCTGGGGGTAAGGGAAAAGTGGAAAGAGATGAGTGGAAGTAACTTTTTAGGGTAGAGGATTCTGGTTGATTATCTTGAATAAGCTCTTATGGTGTTGTTGACCTTTGCCAATTAGCCAGTACTGGATTGTGACTTAGAAAGTGCATGCCTGCATTGACAGAAATGGGAAGAGCAGACTTCTTTATACCGTATATACTCGCGAATATGTTCTCCCGCAGGTAAGTCGGGAGTTGATTTTACAGTATAATTTCTGGTATTTTATAATGTCGATTGTATAAGTCGAATGCGGAAAACTCACGCTATTGTTACAAGAGATTTTTAAAATGCTAATGCCCACCTGAGAGAGTAACCATGGAGCACACTTCCTTTTTTTTCCTATGTGGGTGTGGCAATGCTTTGTATCAGCATGTGCTGCTAACCTCTCTCTCTATTGTGGCTACGTAACCACGCGGTAATACCCGAACTATTTTGAAGCAACATTTGCATTGATTTGTGGCTTTGTATCACACACCCTCATACACCTTTATCATAAGAGAATCCCTTATCTACAATAGAGCGTTCGATCAGAAGAAAATATGAAGCTGGTTTTAAATTAAAAGTCGTTGAAATGGCGAAAGAAATTGGTAACTGCGCTGCTACAACAAAATTCTATGGATCTGAGAAACCGATGTGAGATTGGAGGAGGCAATAAGAAAAAAACAAGTCACATTTTTTGAACGGGTGTATAAGTCAGGGTCTGATTTTTATGATCGATTTTTATACGTGAGTATATATGGTAGTCAGAGAAGCTCAGTAATTGCCAGTTGCATTCTAGTCTTGAACGAGGGGTCTTGAGCTTTTATGGTTTTTTTTCTTTGATCCAGGGGCAAGGTTGTTTTTTAAGCAAACTGTATAATATTGAATGGAGCTGTCAGATTAACATTATATAAAGGTACAAAGATTAAGTTGCAAAGTTAGTCATTACAGTGTGAAGCTGTAATCTGGCTATGTGAAAATAATATTACATATATAAAAAAACACAAATACAGTTGACAATGTCTTGGGTATCAATTTATATATTGCATGGGGTAACGAAAAAACAAAAAATAATAAACCATGACCCACTAAAGGTTATTGGTGGACTGCATTGTGAATCTATGTATCGAAGGTAAATTATAATTTTGCCACATAATGTTAATAGTTAAAAAAGGAAAAAGGATTCCCTGAATGTATATATGCATTATGTAAAGTTTATGAGCCGTTTCACTGGCTGTTCTAAAACATGGTGATTGTGCATTAACATAGCCATTTTTGCACTTATGCTAGATATGGAAAGGTTTATATATTAAAGTGCGCTCTGTTAAACTGTTATTGCACACTAATACACTAACTATACTTGACTGTATAAAAAAGGATTTATGGTATGTACTGAAGTACTTCTGTCGGATGTCTTCGTATTCATTTAGCAGTAATCTAAACGGAGCAACGTTTCAGCCGTGGCATGGCCAAATGGGGAGGCAGCTAGATTGATGAGGTCTCCAGGACTCTAAAAATATCCAAACCTAATTATGTCATATCATCTACTGTTAAACCGTACTTCTAAAATTTTTATTATTATGCTGTTTTAAGGAATTGTTCTGTTCTGTGTATTGTATTGTATTGACCCCCTACTTTTGACACCCACTGCACGCCCAACCTACCTGGAAAGGGGTCTCTCTTTGAAGTGCCTTTCCCGAGGTTTCTTCCATTTTTCCCTACAAGGTTTTTATTGGGAGTTTTTCCTTGTCTTCTCAGAGAGTCAAGGCTGGGGGGCTGTCAAAAGGCAGGGCCTGTTAAAGCCCATTGCGGCACTTCCTGTGTGATTTTGGGCTATACAAAAATAAACTGCATTGTATTGTATTGTATTGTAATCTGAGTACATCAGTGTTACTGACTGGTTCTAGAATAATAATGTAGATTAATATTTTATTCAGCTCTTTCCTTAGATAAATTAAATATAAATGCTAGAGATCAAGTATTGTTGTAATATGTGTTGAAAGGTTACCAGTTTTGGTGCATATTACAGTTTTCTGAGAAGGATGTTATTTTACATCTCTTTTGACAGGCTTTGTCTAAAATAAAGTGTCATCTAAAACTAGATCTTCCTGTTTTTAAAACATAACATTCCTTGTTATATTTATTAAAATGACTATTTTTTTTGTAATGATTCAGGAGTTTGGACTTGCAAGATTCAAGAGCAATCAAGCAAAAGCCATGAAAGGACTTGAGTACACGTTAGCAAATTTGCAAGGTATGTACTTCACTTATTATTCTCAAGCAAATTTTTAATTGTTCAGAAATGTGGATAACACAGTTGACCTGTGCACTGTATTCCTGTATCGGGTGCTGTTGAGTAAGTCTGACCCATATAATTGTTACAACAACACCTTAAACCCACACTAAAGCACAAGACGGGCTAAACCTGTCTGATATATTCATAGTTTTAAAGGCTTGTGTCACTCTTACCACATGATAAGGCTAGGATTCACAGCTAAGCTGACAAGGTTCATATCTGATACAGGATCTGTACAAATTTTCTCAATAAAGAGGATAAGGAGAAATTAATAGAGCTAAATAAAATGACTTTGCAATTTGGAGGGTATATACCAAAATTATATGATATTATGTATCAAGATGAATTTGGCATTTTCTTGTAGGTTGATATAAGAGAACAGTTTCTTTTGGTCTAATACTTTTTAAAATAAACTATTAAAAATTCTATAATGCAACAGAATAATAATTTATAAAATATCTTGTACGTTCTACCTTTGTAAAAGACTCTAAAAACAGATTATGGGCACATTTTTTACTTGTTAATTTAAAAGAAAACACTTACAAAACCTGAAAGGTTTTCCTCATAATGTTTTAGGGTGTGTGTAAAGGCTATACACAGAATTTAACTGTAAATTGTATTGAATTTTTGAAAGCAAAAATCAGTACCCTACAAATCTGGTTAGACTCATTATAATTCAAGACCTAGTGTGATTCCTATACTGTACATCTATGTTTATGGTATGCAGGATGTGTAAAGTTGTAAAATTACAAGGCAAAGGACAAAAACCTTCCTGATGCTGTACTCACTGAAGAGCACTATGCCAGCCTTCTTATAAAATGAAAACTAATTAAACTAGAAGCCACTCAGGTGAATGAGCACTTAAACAACTAGGATCTTACTTTTCACAGCTAAGTGTTGAGTTTTGTACTGCAAGGTTACTCTGTAATTTTGAAAAATGTCTAGCCTTTAGACTGACTATGAAATAAGGGAGAATAACAAGATGGAATTTGTTGAGCTCTTTTACCAAGAAATGTGGGCAAGAACAATGTGCTTCACAGCCCTTCACATGTTAGTTGGAAGCATTTTCTATCAACAACAGAAGCAACACACTTGGCTCTCAGTGAAGCTACATTGCAATAGAAAGCATAAGTCAATGCTACTATCCATAATGCATCATTCAAATAGTGGTATAGAACTTCAGAAAACTGCTGCTTTGTGTTTGTTTGTCCTTCTTTTCTTTAAACACTAACCAGCGTTATCAGTGATGTCATTGGTTGCAGACCTTTTACTTATCTTAGCCTTTTCTGGGACTGTCAGATGTTGATGTGGGCAATTAAGTACTAAAAACAAACCCCTTTAAATATCTGAGATGGATAACTTTATAGGCTCACAGATTCTGTTTTTAAAGGAGGTTTGGCGTAACTTCTGCATTTGATTGTGCAACTGGTTCACCATTAATTTGAGCTGTAGATATTAGGGCATGTATTGTCACTAACTTGATAAATGGAAACTTTACATGGAAATAGTAGTATTAGCAATAGCATAATGAAATATTCAAAATCAGATTACTTTTATGCTGATATACAGAAAAAGAGCAGCAAAACAAATTATCCAAGTGTTCTATTTCCACAAGAATTCAGCTAATCAAATGTTGTTTAATTATGTGTTTTTCACCACTCCGCTAATTTCATAACTTGACCATTTTAGGTAAATTGATCATATATTTTTCTTTCATACTTCTGTATGGTTTTCATTTTAATTTATTTCGACTCGTGTGTAATGAGTTGCTGCTGTAGTTTACTGAAGGGTTAATATTGATTAAATGGCTCTAACATCTGTCAGCTTTATCATTGTTAACAGTTTTAACAATAATGGTAATATTCAGAGGCAATAAACAAATCTTGGAAAATAGTCTATTTTAAAAGAAATATTTATTGTTTTTTTTCCCTTAGAGCTGTTTAATTTGATTAGTCAACTGTACTCTGAGGAAAACAAAAAGTGAATACAGTGCTAGTGTTGGTCAAGTCCTTGTTTCCTGCTCTTGATTTTCTTGTAGTTGTCCTTTTTGAGGTTATTTTAGGTTCCTTTCAATGCACTCAAAACACTGTGTTACTGATTGTGTGTTTCAGAGCCTAAAAGTAATTCACTCTTTTTAAACTTAACACTCTTTTTTCCATGAGATGTTTGAATATCTTCACTGGAATTTACTTTTGTTTTAGAATGTTATGAACAGTGGTTTTTGCCTTTAAAGTGTTTTGAAATGAGTCTTACTTGAATGCGTTTTCTTTTAACTTAAGCACTTAGGATATAACAAAATGAAATACTGTAATGTGGTCAGACAGCTTGGAGGATGTTTTCTGTACTGTAATATGTAACTTTTGTCAAACATTCCCAGGACATCAAAAAACGCTCATCAGACTGCTTTTAATTTGAAAACATAAAATGTGCATGTAAAAATATATATCTTAATATGTTTTGTATAAAAGCTCACATTAAAGTCTTTATTGTTCTCCTAAGATGGAGTGGGTAAGGGCATCGGTTTATAAAGCTTCATAGTTAAATGATTTCACAAATTAAAACAAATTTTATCTCAGATAATTAAAAATATACTAACATGAAATACATTAGCATGTGATCATGATATTGTGTCATGTTAAAAGTAACAACAGAGGACATTTTGCTTGCACATAACAAAGCGTTTTAGCAGGTTCGTGCAAAAGCATTGCATATCCTGTTGGTCTGTGGGATAAGAGAGGAAACCAGACAACTTCAGAGACACTCAATAAAGGCAATGACTAGGCAGAAATTCAAAACAAGTAACATCACTAACCACTGAGCATCCATACAACCAAAAACGAACTTGATTTAAAAATATCTCGTGTGACAAAAGTATTTATACATAAGCAGCTGTTCAATTTTTCAATGAAAAATGGTTGCTTGCAAAAGTGAAATTAAAATGTAAAAATGATATGTGTCATTCACGCATTACTAAAAGCTCTGTCATTTTGTTTTGAGATTGTACAATAATAAACATCCTTAAGAATTATTAAAAAAAAAAATGAAGCTCAATTGCCTTCATAAAAATAAGATGGTCACAAACAAAATTAAATAATATTTTAAGTTATTTTCTGTTTCTTTAATAGGCCAAAATGGATATTAATAAATGGGCACAAACTGTTTTCTTACGCTGATACTGTATTTTTGAAGTTTAAACTTTCTGAGACAGCTCTTATATAAAATGCAAAGCAGTTACAAAATAGAAAAATTATAAGCACCTTGCCTTCTGTGCAGATATAATTTATGGAGTTGATTCCCCAATTTATTATTGAATAGAAATGTCTACCAAAGTATTAATTCATAGCATTTAATAATCCATGACAGCCTGTACTCTTTCAAGTATATTGGAATAATATTAGTTTTTAAGAGATGCATGGCATACATATAGATTGGGACTAAATGGGGTATGATCTACATTGATGCAAGATTCTGATAAAGTGCATAAATACAATACAGTCCACCTCAGTTTATCACAGTACACGTTAATGCAAACTCCCATTGCCTAACTATATTATAGTAATAAAGTTAACTATTTAAGCTTTATATTATACCATTTTGCACATTCTCAAAACTCCATCTGAGGATCTACTTGTGTGCTCACCCATTGACACTCGCACAGACTCCATACAGAACCAACCGGAATTTTGTTGTTGTTAGGTTGGTACTTGTAGTACGTGGTTGGGCCGCTAGGGCGATCTAGTTACACTCCTCACAAGTAAGCCTGCTAAGTGCCATCAGTCTGGAAGGTTGTGCTTGTGTTCAGTGAATTTTGTAAAAGTAGTTTTGTGCAAGCGTCGTTTTTTTACGATGGCCGATTATCATGAGTAACGCGCGGCAGTGAATTTTTCTTTTCTTCTTGAAAAAAGTGTTGCAGAGACTATTGTTATTGAAACGATATGACAACCCTGAACCACCCACCCTACTCACCGGATTTAGCTCCGTGTGATTTCTTTTTGTTTCCTCGGATGAAAAAAGACTTGAAAGGAAGGCGTTTTGCTGACGTCGAAGAGGTAAAACAAGAAACGACCTGAGCATTAATGGGCATTACTTCAGACGAATTTAAAAATGTTTCGAACAATGGAACAAACGGTTAGATAAGTGTATTTCCGCCAGTGGAGAGTACTTTGAAGGAGACCAATTGTAGTTTGTACAGAAAATTAAATTAAACACGTTTTAAAAATATTTCCGGTTATTTTTGGGTCCCCGCTCGTATGATTCAACTCCGAACACTGGACCCTGGAGATTATATTACTGAGTTGCTCCATGTTTTAATAGTAAAATATATAATTCACGAAGAGTTCTAAAAGGTAACTTTTTAAAATGTTCCTCTGATCGTAATAAATAGTGCAAGGTATTGCATAATAAAAGTCGTGCCAAAGCAAAAAGATTACATATGAAGAAATGAACAAATAAACAGATAAATCATCATTGAATGCACAATATTAAGCTAAATCACAACATGGAATGATCCAGAATGAAACTTGGAAGGTGGGGCTAAAGCCTCATTAGTGTCAAGAAATGACCAGACGATGATCATGTGATAGGAACTTGCCTTGAATTTGTAAAGATCAAACTTGTCTCTTTTTTTCCTATTCTGTTCAATGCACTGCCTGGGGTTTTCAGAGTTGGTAAGAAAAATTACTTAATTCAAACTGCTCGCTATTTAAGGCACTATACTGTGTCTTGCAAAAGAACTTGTAAAATGTTGCTTTCTGGATTACTATTAATACTTGTTCCAGTTCATATTTTTTATTGCATACTCTATATTCTAGAACATTGTCGGGCAACCGGTGCGCAATATTCTAGGGGCGCCGCGAAAACATTTGTAAAATATTTAAAATTGCTAGTGGTTTTGAAGTTTTGGTTGATTAAAAAGATAATGTTTAAAAAAAAAAAATATGTTGGAAAAACAGATAACGGAACACTTACGGAAATGAACGCGAGAGACTTCAAATGATCGACAAGGAAATGCGCGTCGGTCTTTCGAAAATTGATCCTCGCATCAATCTCGTATGTGCTGATAAACTATCTCAGCGTTCACATTAATTAAATTTAAGATTTATCCTTTGATTCCTTTATTAATAAAATGTCTTTCAAACTTGTAAAATTAACTGTTTTTATTGGCGATTGTCCATAGATTGTGTCGTCACGACTTTATTTATGGGCAGTCCCTCAGGTGCGCGCGAAAGAAAATTTTTGGACTTAGTGCGCCGCAACTCGAAAAAGGTTGCCTTTCACTGTTCTAGAAGAAGATTTTTGAACTGAAAATTAGTTGCAGTTCATCAGATATCATAAAGTCAAAAACTGAAATATTTTTTGCTAGCTGTTAGGTTTTCATATGAGAAGTAAATTGCCTCACAAGGAGCATTGATCTGTGCCTATGTACCACTGAAGGCAATGTCATATGCTCCGGGTAAAAACTCCCAACATCTTTAGAAGACTTGGCTGCACATTGACTTTGAAGGAAATGCTTGAAAATGAAGACTAAAATAAATTATAAGTCAGAGATAATTTAACATAAATATATAGATTAAGAAAAAATACAGCATTTATATCTTCACCTACTGACTTCATAATCAAGAACCTGGAGCCTCATCATACTGCCTGGAAAAGAACTTTGTGAAAGTGATCTATTATGTAATATAATTAAGACTTCCTTAATGTTAGCAATAAAACGTATCTTTATATGGGTGGAACACTAGTGCAGTGGTTGATGCTGCTGTTCCATGCAGTCAGCATTCTGGGATTCAAGCTGTATGTGTAGAGTTTGCATGTTCTCCTTGTGTCTTTGTGGGGTTTTCTCTGGGTGCTCCACTTTTTCTCCCATACTCCCAAACATGTGCAGCTTAGGTTATTGCCGATTCCAAGTTGGCCCAGCAATGGACTGGTGCCCTGTCCAAGACTGTTTTCTGTCTTGGCCAATAGTGGGATCCTGGCAATCCTGACTTGAATAAAGCAGGTTTGAGGCTGACTGAATAACTGACAGACACTTTATGTTAAATCATTCTATATAACACCAGCGTCCTATTTTGTCTTCTTTCTTGTTTCCTGACAGGTTTGACTATACAGGTGCATCTCAGTAAATTAGAATATCATCAAAAAGTTAATTTATTTCAGTGATTCAATTCAAAAAGTGAAACTCCTATATTATATAGATTCATTACACACAGAATGATATATTTCAAGTGTTTTATTTCTTTCATTTTGCTGATTATAGCTCATTGCTAATGAAAACCCAAAATTCAGTATCTCAGAAAATTAGAATATTGTGAAAAAGTTCAATATTGTAAACTCATGGTGTGACACTCCACTCAGCTAATTAACCCAAAACACCTACAAAGGTCTCCTGAGCCTTTAAATGGTCTCTCAGTCTGGTTCAGTAGGCCACACAATCATGGAGAATACTACTGACTTGACAGTTGTCGAGAAGCCATTGACACCCTCCACAAGGAGGGTAAGCCACAAAAGGTCATTTGTTAAAGAAGCTGGCTGTTCACAGAGTGCTGTATCCAAGCATATTAATGGAAAGAGAAAAGGTGCACAAGTAACAGGGATAACCACAGCCTTGAGAGGATTGTGACGCAATCCACATCTGGGACACGGGCTACAACTGTCGCATTGCTTGTGTCACACCAATCCTGAACCAGAGACAACGTCAGAAGCGTCTTACCTGGGCTAAGGAGAAAACAGACTGGACTGTTGCTCAGTGGTCCAAGGTCCCCTTTTCAGATGAAAGTAAATTTTGCATTTCATTTGGAAATCAAGGTCCCAGAGTCTGGAGGAAGAGTGGAGAGGCACAGAATCCTAGTTGCTTGAGGTCCAGTGTGAAGTTTCCACAGTCAGTGATGATTTGGGGAGCCATGTCATCTGCTGATGTTGATCCACTGTGTTTATCAAGTCCAAAGTCCGCACAGCCATCTACCAGGAAATTCTGGAGCACTTCATGCTTCCCTCTGCTGACAAGCTTTATGGAGATGCTTATTTCATTTTCCATCAGGACTTGTCATCTGCCCACACTGCGAAAAGTACCAATACCAAGTTTAATGACCATGGTATCACTGTGCTTGATTGGCCAGTAAGCTCACCTGACCTAAAATGGAGTATTTTCAAGAGGAAGATGAGAGACACTAGACCCAACAATGCAGATGAGCTGAAGGCCACTATCAAAGCATCCTGGGCTTCCATAACACCTCAGCAGTGCCACAGGCTGATCGCCTCCAAGCCACGCCACACTGATTCAGTAATTTATGCAAAAGGAGCCCCGACCAAGTATTGAGTGCGTACATGGACATACTTTTCAGCAGGCCAACATTTTTGTATTAAAAATCTTTTATTGTAATATTCTAATTTTCTGAGAGAATGAATTTTCGAGTTTTCATTATCTGTAAGCCATAATCAGCAAAATGAAAAGAAATAAATGCTTGAAATATATCATTCTGTATGTAATAAATTTTTATAATATGTGAGTTTCACTTTTGGAATTGAATTACTGAAATAAATTAGCTTTTCAGTGATATTCTAATTTATTGAGATGCACTTGTAGGTGTGAAACATGTAAACTCATTTGATTAGGATGGTTTACCATTTTAACTGCTTGAAGGTCAATTCTATATGTGAATCAATTAATTTTCTTCTAGGCTTGTGAAGACCACATGATGAGGCAATTTTTTACCTAGGGACATTTCATTTTATTAATCTTGTTATGCACCCTAATTTGGGAATTCAAAAACTATGAGTATGTCGGGCTTATTTCGGATATGTCCTGCTGGCACAAATTAGAAAGAGTTTGTGTCTTACCTAGCTGAGTTCTTTAAATATATAGCATCACTGCGCTGTTCAAAATTCTTCATCAAAACAATAAGCCGACTTCAGAGGAAGACAGTTACACTTACAGAACTGACTGTAAACATTATAATGAATATAATTCACTTACTGTATATTAAGAGCTCTGTGTAACACTGAAAGACATGTCTGGTATTTACCAGAAATTATGAAAATGGCCACCTTTGGAAAAACATTCTTATGGTCAGATGAGGCCAGATTATATTTTCTTGTCACAATTCAGGGTAATATGGATAGCCCAAACACTGGCCGTCTCCCAAGAAGCACTATACCTACAGTGAAATATGATAGTGATGTTATGCTTTTGGATCCCTATAGTTAGCAGGAACTGGCCAAGTTGTCAGAACAGAACAGAAGGGATGGTACAAAATAGCACTATTACCAAAAAAAATGAAAATACCTGAGTGGGCCAGTCAAACCACTGACCACTGCCTTGAAAACCTGACTTTGAAAACCAGGGTCCTCAAATACTGAAATAGAAAATTTAATGAGCTGGAACTAACTCAAGAGGAATGGGCAATACTGTAATGCAATTTCTGTGCTCACCAAAATAATAAAAAACTGTTACTAAGACAAAGAGTGTTTCAGCTGAATTCTGTGAGCTATAAATACACTAGCATATTTCAGATTTTGCAGTTTTTGACTTTTAAGATATTTTTAACACATCAGTTTACAATGAAAATACAGGTAGGAGCAATATATGTAAGTATGATTTGTAATCCTGTAACATTTAAAAAAATTTTGGCCTCAGTACTTTTGCAAGGCACTGTATATATGAAAGTAATATTGTACATTTTTGTTGCTGTTAATTATTTAAACTTGGAAGAAGCACCTAATATTTTTTCTTGCATTAGATGACAAATAAAGGTTTTTTCTACTACTTTTAAAATCATAGCCTAGCCTATTAGAGTCAATTCTTGATTAACTGGGAAAATGGGAATTAGCCAAAATGAAAGTTAAAAAGAAATTCATCAAAACATGGATGGTGTATTGTGTTGTAATTAGAGGTGACAAATGAGTACTCTAGCAGAAACCTTCTTACAGTGCTGGTGTGGATAGAAAGAATATAGTAGGGCAGGATTACTGAGGAAGGAAATGAGGTTTAGCAAGTAAAGTTTAGAATTGTGGAATATTATGTTTTATTTTGTTTTTGAGAAGATTCAATTAGTAGACAGGTAGTTGCAGTTTTTCATTTAAATTAAAAAGATGCCATGCTTATTTCATCAGTCGCTACTGTACTCTGTTGACAATGGAATCTCATTACCAGTGCAGTTCATCACATGAAAAGTGACTGTCGACCAATATTAAGTAACTGCATGCATTAAACACAATGTTACTTCTATTGGCCACAATCGTGTTGTTATAATTATTCCTATCAACAGTGTTTAATTCTTAAACAACACTGTCCTCTTTCCCGACAGCTCAGATAATCAAGATTTGACCAAGTGTTTTCTAGGAGTTCTATCTTAATACCTGTGTGTAGCACATGTGATGATTTCTTATCAGATTTAGAATTGTGCTTGGTGTCTAATATTTTTTATTTTATTTAATATGCAGTACTAATATTAATTGCTGAATCGTTAATATTTCCATTAAATTAAACTTGGATGTGTGTCTTGGACATAAAGTTTCTCAGCTCAACAGAGTCAGTATACAGATGTATTACCTAATACAGACCATATCTCTTATGTCAGAGTTTCTTCAGAAAGAACAGCCAATACAGAAAAAAGCTTTTAGTGTATTCAATCATTTATAATAGCATTTATAACTTTAATAAAATTACACAAATATACATAGATACATTTAATCTAATTCAGGGTTGTGAGTGGATCAGAGCCTAACAACCCAGCAGCAATGCAGGAAATGGTATGATTGAGGTCTCCTGCAGTTTGCTGCTGATTTATTGGGCAGAACAAATCGCCAATTATATGACTTGTAGCATTGCTTACTAGTCATCGGTAGGCCGTTTCTGAAACATTTTCAGCATTTGTAGATTTTGTTTTATACTTGAAAGACATACAGAAACACTGATTTCTTTTAAAGCATTTGACATTTCTAATAATTTTCCTTCTCCCAGCCAGCTATCAGTATTTTATTTATGATCTTTCATGAAAAGCCTTTACCACCAGAAAGCTTAAGAAATTTAAACTGCTAATCAGCTGAATGTTTCACAGTATTCAAGTGTTGTGCTCAGAACAAACAAACTAGTTAATAATGGGTATTGTAGAAAATGGTGACCAAAATAATGTATTGATTAAATGGTGATTGATAGGCTCAACTCTAAATTGAATTAGGTGTTATGGTATGAATGGCTTTACGTCTTTAAATAAATCACAGACCTGATGGCTTCTGGAGCAAGGCTGTATGAATGAAATCGCGAATGTTATTACAGTTTACAGACTTGAGAGCTTGTAAAGGTTAACATTTCCTGATAGATCCTTAGAGAACTTTTATAAAGGAAAGTTAGTTTGGCACCACAGATAAAAGAGTAAAGCATTTAAAATGCTTACTGCAGTATTTACTGACAGACAGCTGAATTTTAGGAAGCTTATGGAAGAAATACTTTAGACTTCCATGAAGAAAACACTTTGGTGGGCATAAAATAGAAAGAAAATTACTAATGCAATAAACAGCCTAATGCACATTGTATTTTTTCCTCATTTTCAAACTACGGTGGTCTTTCCAGTTTTTCTTTTTATTGGGAAAAAAACACAAATAAAGCAGAAGGCTCTTTAACTGTCTAAAACCTCTGTAAATACAGTCAGTGGTAAATGAAACTGTCTACAGTTAGTTTCTGTGTGCTATAGAAATTAATAATTGAATTGCAGGTTCACTTTCTCCCTACTACATCGATGTATGCAAGTTGTACTAGAGGATATGACTTACCACCTAAAAGGATTTTCTACAAAATTTAAAGCTTATAAGACTCTTTTGCTTGTAAATTATAATATTTGTACACTGGGGGGAATAAGACACATTTTAGGAAAATGTTGAGCTGGTGAAAGTAAAACGCACTGTATGCCATCAAACATACCTGTGTTTAAAGGTGTAAAATATTTTTAATGATGAAAGGATCCTACTTAATGTTAAAAAAGTAACACTAAAAACCTGTCGACACTCTATATATTCTAGTCTCTTAAATTTTAGACAGCATTATTTGCTTTCTTGCTATACACTTCTGACCCCTTTAGATGTTTTGCATACATCTATACAGAAAAAAGTCGTTTAATTAATTAAATGAGTCAAAAGTCCAGCCCAGTCATCTCCATACACTAGCAGCAATGGTACCTCAGATTATTTTGAGACATTCTGTGGCCTTTATGGAAAAACATAACAATTTAAATGCCATTACGCTCCAAGTTTTTCCATAGTCTTCTTTTATATCTCTCTATTATAAAAAAAATCCTAGAAAGGAAAAGCTGGGCGACAATACGTGATCTTCTTGGAAATTCTCGGAAGACACTTAAAAGACCTGCGAGACGCAAACAATATCAAATAAGAGCACTCAGTCATGTAAAGGCACGTAGCACACACAGATCCTGTGCTCTCAGCTCATATAAAGCGTATAAGGACAATACGTTCTAGATGAAGCATCAACGACTAAGAAAAGAAGAAAGAGCAGCGCGGAGAAAAGAGACCCAAAAGCATTGGAGAGAAAAAAAGGCAGATAAGAGATTATGAAAGCAGTGGAATTCGAAAGGCTCAAACAAACGATGGCACGATACACATGCAGAGAAAGGTAAAGAATATGAAAGCAGTAAAATTCGAAAGTATTGTAGCGTCCCAGCCAGGTTGAAGCCTTTTTGGTTTTAAGTGACTATTCGGTCCGATTGAGGGAGGGCAGAGTACAGCACGGAAGACTGATACCGGGGTATTGATTGATGCAGTAAGGTGGGGGGGAGGGCGAAACCCAGGGGATGAGGGGTTGGAGAGGGTGCTAGAAGGTTGTGTTTGGGGTTAAAAAGTCGGCGATTGTTCAAGTAAAACTTTTGTGACACTTTATTACATCAGTCGCTACAGTATCAAAAAAAAATCACATTAGTGCAAACAAAAGGAAATTAATCATCAGGACCAGGTGTAATTGAAAAAATAGCAGGACAAAGCAAGGTCAGAAATAAAAGGCAAAGGGCTGAAAACAAAGTCTTTTCACCTTTGCATCATTCAATGCACAAAACGTGGATTTACACAATAATGGACGATACGCTATGAGAATCTGTGGTCCCGCAACAGTTAAAGCAACGACAAGTTTAATTTCAAAGAAAACACAATTCGGTCAGGTGTATATTTATGATCACGGAGAAGCAATGCCAATTTTAACAGGCGACAAGAAAGGTAATGTATATATTCCATGAGTAACAATAGACCCCAAGGGAGATCGTGATATGACATTCGTATTAAAATGTTTACAGTTTACCGTGAGAATAGCTTTTGCTATGACAATTAACAAATCACAGGGACAAACATTTAAAAAAGTCGGATTATTTATTAGAGAAACAGAAACAATATTCACTCACAGGCAGTTATACGTTACGTTGTCACAATGTGTCTTCAAAAACGGAATCAAAATTCAATTTGATCTTGAAGAAAAGGTAATTCCAAATATTGTTTTTAATGCATCTTTAAAGTAAAAGTGCAAACAATGAAATTGAAACAATTCCAAAGAAACTAAAAGCTTTTAAAATTGTATATCCGATTAAACAAACACAGGGGTTGGCGAGCGAAGTGAGCAGGGGGCACAGCCCCCTAGTAATCTTTAAGAAAATAACAGTGCATAAAAGCATCAAAGGTCTCAGCGTGCACCCGTTACCCTCAGTTTGGTACTGTGATACTCATAGTGCTCTGAGATTTGCTGAAGGAAATTCAAAGTGATTTGATTTTATAGCCATGAGTTGCGCTGTCACAAAACCAAAATTTCAAGCTCTGATACTAAGACCAGAATTGAAATTCTGTACCACTTTTGATACCCAGTACAGTATATATATTTTTTTTTTATTTTATTAATTTTATTACAATCAATACATAGCAATTTTTACAAAAAAAAAAAAAAAAGAATTATGCTAAGAACAGATCGATCCCCACCCTTGAGAGAGAGAGCAAGCCAAACGGTGTAAAATTTAAGGCTTTTAAAAATACCTAAATCAACAAATTCTCTGTGCTTTATAAACATTTCAAAATATTACTGATTAGATCCTGCCATGTTTTGAAAAAAGTCTGCACAGATCCTCTAACTGAGTATTTGATTTTTTCCAATTTTAAATAATATAACACATCAGTTTCCCACTGACTTAAAGAGGAGAGTTTGGGTTCTTCCAGTTTATCAGAATAAGTCTGCGTGCCAACAGTGTAGTGAATGCAATCACAATTTGTTTGTCTTTCTCCACTTTAAGACCCTCTGGAAGAACCCCAAACACAGCTGTTAATGGGTTAGGAGGGATTGTGAGTCCAAGACTGTCTGAGAGGTAATTAAAAATTTTTGTCCAGAATAATGTTAATTTGGAGCAGGCCCAGAACATGTGACCTAGTGAGGCTGGGGCTTTTGCAGCGTTCACAGGTTGGATCATGTCCTGGAAACATTTTGGAGAGTTTTAGTCGAGACAGATGTGCTCGATATATAATTTTGAGTTGTATAATTGTATGCTTTGCATATGGAGCTTGAGTGAATTCTCTGCATTGCTACTTTCCACTCCTTTTCTGATATATTAATTGAGAGGTCATTTTCCCAGTGTCCTCTTGGATCTTTGAAAGGAAGGGATTGTAAAAGGATTTTATATATTGTAGAGATGGAGTCTAACTCCTTGAAATTGAGCAATAATTTTCCAGCGTGGATGAGGGTGCAAGATGAGGAAAATCTGGAAGGTTCTGTTTAACAAAGTTCCTGATTTGAAGATAGTGAAAGAAATTTGTAGCTGGAATGTTAAATTTGGAATGTAATTGTTCATAGGATGCAAAGACGTTGTCTATATAAAGATCTCTAAGCAAGTTAATTCCAAATTTTTCCAGATATTAAAAACTGCATATGTTTGTGAGGGTTGAAAGAGGTGGTTCTTTTGCAGGGGTGCCACAGAAAGAAGCTTCTCCGTCTTAAAATGCTTTCTACATTGGTTCCAGATTCTAAGTGAGTGGAGCACAATTGGGTTATTAGTGTATTGCCGATAACGTGTGTTTATTGGAGCACAAAGCAAGGAATACAAAGAAGTACTGCAGGATTTTACTTCTATTGCGGTCCATGCCTGTGTATGTTCTTCTATTTGTGTCCAGGTTCTTATC
The DNA here is from genome assembly GCF_016835505.1 of Polypterus senegalus. NCBI lineage: Eukaryota > Metazoa > Chordata > Cladistia > Polypteriformes > Polypteridae > Polypterus > Polypterus senegalus. Next base: position 181,444,802 of record NC_053157.1, read on the forward strand.
GACTGTATATTTGCCCCCAGTAATAAAACTGGAAGTTAGGTAGAGCCATGCCGCCTTCTGCCTTTTGTCTTTGTAGGTCGCTCTTTTGATGCGTGGATGTTTAGAATTCCAAATAAATGAGGTTATTGTTGAATCTAATTGCTTAAAAACGATTTATTAATGTATATTGGTATGTTTTGAAATAAAAAAAGGAGCTTAGGAAGAATATTCATCTTAACAGTGTTAATTCTTCCAGCTAGTGTGAGATGAAGGGTTGACCATCTATGCAAGTCTTGTTTAATTTTTTCCATGCAGACAGCGAAATTTTGTTGATAAAGAGCTTTATGTTTACTTGTGATGTTTACCCCGAGGTATTTAAACTGTTCTGCAATGATAAAAGGAAGGGTGTCTAATCTAATATTATATGCTTGAATTCACGGAAAGAGTACACTTTTATTCAGATTAATTCTGAGACCAGAGAGCTTTTGAAATTCTGTGAGTGCTGCTAAGACTGCAGGCACAGAATTTTCTGGGTCCGATATATACAGTACCATGTCATCTGCATATAATGAGATTTTCTGTTCCAGTCCTTCTCTGCTAATCCCCTTTATCTGATCAGTATTTCGACAATGTATTGCCAGTGGTTCAATGGCAATTGCAAACAGCAGTGGTGACAAAGGGCATCCTTGTCTTGTGCCACGCTCTAGTTTAAAGTAGTCTGAGCAAATGTTATTGATGCAAACTGAAGCTTCTGGGTTAGTATACAGTAATTTAATCCATGCACAAATGTTGGGCCAAACCCAAACTTCTCCAAAATAGTAAAAGGTATTTCCATTCAATCATGTCGAATGCTTTTTCTGCATCCAATGATAATAATATTTCTGGGGTGTTTGATTTAGTTGGTGAGTATATTACATTAAACAGGCGTCGAAGATTTGAAGATAAGTGTCGGCCCCTAATAAATCCAGTTTGGTCTTGTGATATTACTGAGGGGAGCACTTTCTCCATCCTTCTAGCTATGATTTTAGAGAGTATTTTAACGTCGTTATTCAGAAGTGAAATTGGTCTGTATGATGCACATTGTAATAAGTCCTTATTTTGTTTTGGAAAGACAGTGATTAGTGCTTGGCGAAAGGTTTGTGGAAGAGATTGGTTCTCTCTGGCTTCTGTAAATGTTGCTAATAGGAGGGAGCTAGCTGAGCGGAGAATTTCTTGTAAAACTCTGCAGGGTAGCCATCAGGGCCTGCTGCTTTTCCACCTTGGAGTGACTTTATAGCATCCAGTAATTCTGATAATGACAGAGGTTTATCGAGCTCCTCCACACTAATAGCGTCAATTTGTGGTATCTGTAATTTATCCAGAAATGCATTAGATTGTATATTGTCTTCTTTAAACTCAGTAGTATATAGGGATTTATAGTAGTCTCTAAAAGTGTACATTATATTTTTGTGTTCGATGATTTTATCTCCATTCGTGTTAGTAATTACGAGATTGCGCTTGCATATCTTGCTTGTGAATTTGTTGCGCTAAAAGCTTATTAGCTTTCTCTCCATGTTCATAATAATGATGTCTGGATTTGTAAATTAGTTGTTCGGTTTCTTTAGTTGTCAAGAGGTTTAATTCTGAATGTAGAGCCTGCCTCCTTTTATGTAGAGTCTCGCTTGGTAGTCTGGCATGTTCTTCATCTATTTTAGTAATTTCGCTTTTATCTCTGCTACTTTCTTCGCTCGGATTTATTTCTGTGGGAAAGATATGAGATAATCTGTCCTCTTAAGAAGGCCTTAAGAGTTTCCCAGAGTATTCCTGCAGAGATCTCAGGGGATGTATTTGTCTCTAGAAAGAATTCAATTTGTTTGGATATAAATTCAGTACAATTCTCGTCAGCTAATAGAAGCGGATTGAGACGCCATCTGCGGGTGAGTGTATGGGGCTTAGTAATTTCAGCTCCAAGATCATCGGAGCATGGTCTGAAATAACAATAGCATCGTATTTACAAGATTTAATCTTAGGCAAGAAGTTATTATCTATAAAGAAGTAATCAATCCTTGAGTAGCAATGATGTACTGGTGAGTAGAAAGAATATGTTCTTGAATTTGGGTTTAAAACCTCCAGGGATCTGATAAGTTGTGATCAGTTATAAACTTTGTAATTATCTTTGCGGTGTTAGTTGCGTTCCCCTGTGGAGGAAGTCTTATCTAAAAGTGGATTTAGAACACAATTAAAGTCCCCAGCCATTATAAGTTTATGAGTGTTCAGATTGGGAATGGATGCAAATAAATTTTGTATAAATTCCTTATCATCAACATTAGGTGCATAAACATTTATCAAAATCATTTTACAGTTAGATAAGTCTCCCATGACCATCACATATCTCCCTTCAGGATCCAATACTACATCTGATGCTACAAATGGTACTGTTCTATGTATGAGAATTCCCACCCCTCTAGTTTTCTTTGTAAAACTAGAATGGAACATTTGGCCAGTCCAGTCTTTTGCAGCCGGAACTGATCCTTACTTAGTAAGTGGGTTTCCTGTAAAAATACTATTTTAGCATTTAGACCTGTTAGGTGAGAAAGTACTTTCTTTCTCTTTAATTCGTGATTCAGGCCTTTAACATTCCAGCTTACGAAGTTAACTGTCCCATCATGGAGACACTGATTCTGAGTTTTTGGTGTCATATTATAGTCTTAACTGGAAGTGAAATAGTTTAGGTCTTAATTTCCTATTCCCCCAAGAGTTGTTGCCATGCAGCTTATTATTACGTTGATAGTTATAATTATAAAGATTGAGATGATAGATTAGATATAGATCAAGCCTGCTCTCTTTCTCTTCCCCCCTTAACCCCCCACCCTCCCTTTTTGCCTCCCCAGGTGAGGCTAAAACCCACTTCATGCAGTCCCAGTCCTCTGACATACCCAGAGACAGAGCACGTCCAAAGCACATCAAGCCCCCATGCAGTGGCGCTTTAAGGTTAAAAGATAGAGATATCTGTTACCAATATAGTCTTTAAAAGAGGAAAAAGAAAAAAAAAAGAAAAGAATTTTGCACTTAATATATATATATATATATACATACATATATACATATATATATATATATATATATACATATACATATACATATAATCTTCATCAATTTTAGTGCATTAAGATGATATCCCCAGATAATAAACCCAGGTGATGGTGTTAAAGATGTGTCCAAAACAAGCATAACAAGTCTTAATGCAGTAATAGCAATAACAGCAAACCAAGGGTATGATATTGAACAGTCTCATTTAGGGTACACATGAAATAATTAGAAAAGAAAAAGAGGAGGAAAACGTAATTAAGCACAATAAAACATAAACATTTAGCCCTAGTAATACTAAGTAATGATAAGTAATAAGTAAGTAATAATAATATAAGAATATGAGAATATATGCTGATAAAAAAAACCCGTATTTTAGAAACAAATAGATCAGACAGTAGATTATTAATCCTAGCTTTATCATTTACCGCCATGACTCACAATTATGTATCAGAATAGTCCCGGATCCGCTTTCTTAACTCATTTTCTGCCTCCTCCTTGCTAGCGAAAACATAGAAATGACCCTGCCATTCCACTTTCAGTTTTGCCGGATACAGGAGGCCGATTTGACATTGGCTTGCCGTGCAGCTGTTTAATATTATAGAAGGCGGCGCTTGATAGCTGTTGCTGGAGAGAAGTCAGGGAAGACGCGAATGTGGCAATCTTCATATATAATATCTTCCCCTTTTTTTTTTCCTGAGGAGTTCCATCACCTCTAACTTAAATGATAATCGCTCAAAACGAACTATAAAAGATCTTGGTCGGGTCTGACGGTGTTTGATCCGTGCTGCGTAAGCCGCTGCTATCTCAGATTCTGCTTTAAAGTCGCCCCGATTATTTTAGAAAAAGTTCAGTTGCGAATTTCACGGGTTTAAACTTTCTCGATTCTCCGCAGGCCTTCAATTCTGACATTATACCTTCTATTCCCATCTTCTAAAGCAGCCAGTCTGTCTCCAAGTTTTTCTCCGAGTTTTTTACATTCCAAACTGACATTTACTGCTCTTTCCTCGGCACTGGCAGCTAGATGTTCGGCTATTTCGATCCGATTCGTGAATGTCTCACTAAGATGCTCCAATCGATCAGCAAGCGTGCTCAGTTTAACTGAGTTTTTCTCAATGCGCTCTTCGATTTTACCCAGCACCTGTCGAAGTTCAAGTTGTACCTCTTGGCGCAGCCTTTCATTTGCCTGTTGGATTTCCTGTTTTAATTCCTGTTTCAGTCTCTCAAGTGCCTTTGCCGTTGCTTTCTCATTAGCCTTCTCGCTTTTCTTTATATCTTGCCTGAGCTCAGCGAGCAACACTTTCAGTTCAGATAGCTGAAATGTGCCTTCTTGTGCCGTAGATGAAGCTGCAGACTCTGCTGAAGCGGTGTCCCGCTGCTCCAGTCCCGCGTAATTGCGTAACTGAAGCCGCGGACCTCCCGGCCTTTTCCAGTTTCAGGTAATCCTCTCCAATCGGCGAGCTATCCACATCTGCACTCACGATCGCACCTTCGCTCCCCTTTTTGCTCTCAGCCGGCGACGATGTAGCGGACCGTGGTCCCGAGGAGTCTGTACTTTCGCCCATCTGATCCAGGTCTGTCTCTGAGAGGCCGTATCTCGAACTAGGGCTTGCTGATCGCAGCTTGGATGTAGCTTTAGTCTTCGATTCTTTCGGACCCCCCTTCTTGTTGGCCATGTTTATATGTGTTTACATATACTGTAGCGGTCCCTCTCGGGTTGAATAAATACAGGATATCTCAGAATAATAAGCAAATAATATGAAAAATAGCACCACTGCTAGCGGAGCTCCACTTCAGACGTCCATCTCTCGCATCGGACGAGACCAACCCAGTACAGTATAGAATATAATATAACCCAATAAAAATGTACAATATTTAAATTGCAGTTCTGTATGCATTAAAATCTTTACATTGATGGAAAGTAATAATAATTTTAGTCTATAAATGCAAATATTTCAAGTTCTGTAAACAATAAAATGAAGTTTATATCCAGTCAATAGTTTGTTTTTTTTACATTGATAAAAACAAATAGTTACCAAGTGTGTACACAATAATGTGTTACAAAAAATGTTAATTGAATAAGTATTGCAGTTTTTTTGTGAACAATATGCGTAAAAATATTAAAACAAACATTAAATAAACAGCCAAGCAAAAGAAGCATTAAATGTGCTCTTTTGTAAATGATTGTTCAGAAACGTAACATGCAAACAGACCACTAACACACACACACACACACACACAGGCTTTGCTTAAATACGAACACTGCACGTTGTATTTTTGTGTAAATAAACTACAATGTCTTTGGAACTTCCTTTGTGCTCTTCTTTGAGGCTGTGGCCGCAGATGAGCCCTGGCGTGCACAGCCCACGGAAAAGGCGCCCTTTACATGCAACTGAGCACTAAAAAGTTAGAGCACCTTAAATTTATATAGTAAACGTGATAAAACCAAATTTTCTAATCGCATGTAATAAATTACAACTAAGTAAAGTGCTACATCACCACACTTTGTGGTGAGGGGTTCAAAATCGAGGGAGTGATAGAGCTCTAGTACTGAAGAGTGTTGTCCCTGGACGAACAGCACAGAAAAAAGTGAGTTGCAAGTAAAATAATTGAATAATGTGTTAAATGTTTAAGTGACTACAAAAAATAAATGTAAGTCTGATTTATGCTTCAAATACAAAACTTTACAGGTTTATACATACTAATGTTTCTGTAATTTAAAACTAAGATCCCTATCAAAATTCTTTGTGTTGACACGCGTATCAGACCTTCTAGTGTTTGAATAAATTGGTTGTGTTAGCCCTTTTAGAAAGTACTATGTAGCAGCAAATCTTACATACAGGCTTGCATGTATCTTGTGGTTTTCCATCCCTAATTGCCAAAAAGGCAAATTATTTCCAAACACCCCTCCCGCTTACACTTTGACAATTAAGTGTGCTGGTGAAGGTGCTGTCTTATTAACAACTTAGTGGATGAAAATAGGGATGCAATTCTAGCCATGCCAACTGATAGCCTACTAGGCTCAGTTTTCAAAAGCCTGAGGACCTGGAAGTCGATTCGTAGTGTAGGCTAGAGAATTGATAACATGAAAAGTGAGTATAGAATTCATTCAAAAACTTTTAAATGTCAAAATTGATACTTCAGTGCTTTTTGTAACCCTAGTAGTGATTTTTTCTTTGGGTAGATTCTTATGCCTGCAAGAATTAGCATCTATTGAGCACTCAACTGGATGTACAATACATATAATATCCGCAAACTCCAAGAAACATGATTGCTGCAATTAAGAAAGGAAGGAAAGAAAGAAAGCAAGTGTTTTGGAGTGTATAAATCAAGCAGATGTTCAATGAACTTTGGAGCTAGTACAGATATCTTTCTTGATCTTGCATGTTTTGTTAGAGCACGATAGAGTGGAAAAAGTAAAAAAGATGTGCTGAAACTGCAGCTTATTCTAGTTCTAGTTTGCTTCATGTTGATTGGCTGCCAAAATAAGTCAACCTCATTCTTTAGGATATATGGAGCCGTGATGAATTTTCATGAGGGAATCATATAATCATTCACCTTCTGCAGTTTCTGGTTGAATAATCTGACACCCTCTGAGGGAATGTGATTCAGCAACTGCAGTCATTAAAGCTGATGTTCTCTCTGCCTAGATGTCATGTTAGGTCCTGTAGTATGATGCCAGCCGTACTTTACAAATTAACATATACCATATCAAATGCCATGGTGGCACTTATGTTTAGTATATACCCAGTTTTAAAGCAAACAGTCAAGATAAACTTTGATTTGAGGATATGACCATTTTGTCAAAGTGCCGTTTTCTTATAAAAATTTTATATGTCCACTTTGCAGCTGCTTTAAAACCAATAGGTCTCCCAACAACGACAAAAAAAATAGTTTTGGACTCTTCCTTTTTAATGGAGAATTAGTACATGTTTGCTGCTCGCTTTCTTAGATTTTAGAAATATAGTTCAAATTTAAATCTTATACTCAACATATGCACACTTCCATCATTACCAGAATCAGAATAGAGTAGCTAGTTATTTCTTAGAGGCTCACCGGATATTAAAATTCATTTGAATTCAAATGTAACTATAAAGATGTTGTTCTTGAGCCTCTTGTCTGCTTCTTTGTAGCTCAGACCATCTTGGGGGTTTGAATTCTGTGTACTGCCCTAATTAAGTTTTGCCTTTAATCCTCTTTTCTGCTTCCCTAGGCTTAAAATAGCCATGCATGTGATTTATTTTTTTCATGCTTTAGAACAGAACTCTGCGCTTGTGTTTTATTAGCAGTAACTAAAATGTACATTTAGCTACATTTTGTAATGGATATTTTATGTCTGCAGCAAACTTTCAGTTCTTCTTTGCTATCTATGTCCTTACTACTCTAAATTACAGGACATCTTAAGATATTCAGAAAACAAATATCAATATAATTAGAAAAAGAAATGAAATAATATTTTTTAAGATACTTTTGCATACATTTATTTTTTCAGTTGTTATAATTGGAATACAATTAATTCCAGGTACATAACTATAGTTTTTATTTAGGTTTAAAAAGAAATTGCACATCTGAAATTGGTCTGTAATAATGAGGAACATTATAATGTAATCGTTTTGTTTTTCAATTAATGTCTAAAAGTAGACACCGTGTATGCAGTGATGTGCAAATATTATAACATTAATCTTGGTTTTAGATTCATTATATGTTATTGATATGTCTTTTGAGATGATTGTAATTTACAAAGAATTCTCAAACATGAATGTGTGTGGTGATGTTTTGGGTTGGGCTCGGTCTCTCCACGTCCCCCTTTCTGGTTGTTCTGTTAACCAGGACTGTTTGGGCTTACCTCCAAAAATTACAATCAGTGGGTAGAAAACCATTTTACATAGAAAAGATAAGTAAAATATAATAGAATTAAAGGAACTGTGAATCACTCCATAGTGGAGGGGTTCTTAAATAAATGATAATGCAAAGACTGGAAAAGTTAAGAAAATCTGTTTTTTTTTTAGGATTCTGTTCATGTGAACCAATGGCATCAAGTTATTGTATTATAGTGTGATGCAAACAGCACAACATCAGAGGAGTAATAGCATTAATAAGTCAGCTGAACAAAATGTGATAGAAGAAAAATGAAAGAAGGCTTAAAAAATAGACCAGCATACCCAAGTGGAAGTTTGATAACATAGTGGCATACAAAGAATGTGAAAGTTACATTATGTCTATATTTATTTTAAATGTGTGTATACATGTGTAATAGTTGTGTTATGTAAATGACTGCATTCTGAAATGTTTGTTGGAAATACAGTGGGAATCTGAATGTTTTATATATCTTTTGTACCAAATCGTTTTGTTACAAATCAACTTCAACACAACAGATGTTGTATAAATAAAAGTGCCATTTCAGATTCGATTACTGACCCAATGCTGCCACTGCAGTTAAACAAACAAAATCCCATCAAAATCAGAATTCATTTTACACTGCTTATTTACACGCCAGAAGATAGATAGACAGACATGAAAGGCACTATACGATAGATAGATAGAGAAGGCACTATATGATAGATAGATAGATAGATAGATAGATAGGTAGAACTTTATTTGTCCCCAGTGGGAAATTTGGTTACTGTAGTTTTAACTGTAATATGTTCCCTTCTACACCATACCTCATTCACATACACTGTGCACAGTTATTAGGCAAGTTGTATTTTTGGGGTTAATTTTAATATGGAACAAATATAGTGCTATCAGTCAATGCAAAATGTTAATAAACCTGAAACCTGATTATTTTACAAAGGAAATGTGAGTGTGAACATTCTCAGGGGAATACATATGAGTGCATAATTATTAGGCAAGTATTAGTGTGCAGAATTATTATGCAACTAAAGGAAAAATGAATTTTTTCCCATCTCACTTATTTATTTTCATCTGTTAAAATGAGAATAATAAACAAACAATTCAAAATTTACAAATAAACATTTATGACATTTCAAAAAACAAATAAATGACCAATATAGCTACCCTTCTTTTCAATAACAGTCATAAGCCTTCCATTCATAGTCTGTCAGTTTCTTGATCAACTTTTGTGCAGCAGCGATCACAGCCTCCCAGACACTGTTCAGAGAAGTGTACTGTTTTTCCTTTCACCTTAAATTTCCCATTTAAGAAGGGCCCACAATTTCTCAATAGGGTTTAGGTCAGGTGAGGAAGGGGGCCATGTCATTATTCTTTCATCTTTAAGGCCTTTACTGGTTAGCCACGCAGTGGAGTACTCCGATGCATGCGATGGAGCATTGTCTATTATAAAAATCATGGTCTTCTTGAAAGATGCAGACATTTTCCTGTACCACTGCTTGAAGAAAGTGTCTTCTAAAAACTGACAGTAGATTTGGGAGTTAATTGTGAGTCCACCTTCAACCAGAAAAGGTCCAACTAGCTCATCTTTAATAATACCAGCGTGGTGGAGACACCTGAAAGGTCAAGTTCAGAAAGTCACACGGTGCCTGAAATAAAAAAGGTGGTCAGATATCATAGTCGACATGAAAAGGCAAGTCACAGCCCACAGTCTGTGTATTCTGTTTTAGAAAATATTACAAAAGCTGACCCCCATGACGAGGACATGACTCCAGGCGGTGATGGTGCTGCTGTGCCCAGAACATCTTCAGACGCTGGCTGTGCTGATGGACACTGTTCTGGAGTCATAAATTGCAATTTTGGATCTGTAAGAGATATGGTCAATGAACTAATGAATATAAAGGCTATACTATGTGTGATTGACCACAAATTAAATGACTTGGTTAAAAAATTAATGCTACATCTGCTTACCTTCTTTTGAATTCTGTTAATTAAATTCAAACGAAGTTGTAATGCTGTACGATTCAGCTGATCATTTGGTGGGAAAGGGTCAGGTTCATCATAGTGCATCTCTTCAGATACAGGCAAACCATGATTGTGTGCCACACAGAGCAGCACATCAATAGAGTGTAAATGTTTTCTATTTCATAAGGAAATTAATTCTCAGAAGGTGTCTTTATAGTGTAGCATCAGCACCAACCGTCACATCGGATAGATTCTCTGCTGTTTACATGGCTCTTTGAGATGACTCGCTGTTCTTAAAAGGACTGCTTGCCTTTTTCTGCACAAGTTGGAAAAAGAACCTGCAACTGTGCAGACCTGCTGTTTTTATAGGCACTCCTGCTATATATGATGTAATACCATCCTGTACAGCTGGCATGACGCGGCTCGGTGATGTTTGTGAAATACTTGATCGTTCAGCAAGTTCATGTTGAAAAGCTCCAGTGGTTAAAAACCTGAGAGTGGACAGAACTTAAAAAGGAGCAGGTAGAGCACAATTCCTCAAGTCTGACTTTATAAAGCAGGTGCCAGTTCAGTACACAGCTCCAAGAGGATAGCTCTTAGAAATCGAAATCGACTTAGAAAGCCAGTCATCATCATCTATAAACACTCACTCTCTGTGATGTCTTCTAACAGCACTAAAGCAGCTATGGTAGTCAGAATTATTTTGGCAATTCCATGCACCATTATATTGTTACAGAATGATTACAATCAAGTGAATTAAACTTGTCAACGATATGCAATTAATTTTGGTGTAATAAATCCCACATTATGGATACAAAGGGGGCACCACACAGAAACAGTACTGCTATGACGCTGGGTGCCGCCTGTTTGTAAAACCAAGCAGAAACTTGTGTGAGGCTGCCGTGAAAATGTGCGTGGTTTTATGGCAAGTTTAGTTTTTATTCATCTCGAAGTGAGTGTGGAAACGGGCGTATGCAACATTTTTGGAGGTTTTTGTTGCCTGCAGGTTTTAATTTCACCTTTTATTTGTTTTTTCTTTTATACTCTCCTTATGTTGAGATTTTGCTGTGTCATTAAGGATGTTAAAACTGATTTTTTAAAAATGTTTTTTATAAAGTTAAATTATTCTTGTGATAATTCACCTTAAAGGACTATCCATCCATCCATTATCCATCCCGCTATATCCTAACTACAGGGTCTGCAGGAGCCAATCCCAGCCAACATAGGGTGCAAGGCAGGAAACAAACCCCGGGCAGGGCGCCTGCCCACCGCAGGGCACGCACACACACACACACACCTAGCACACACTAGGGACAATTTAGGATCGCCAATGCACCTAACCGGAGTACCCGGAGGAAACCCACGCAGACACGGGGAGAACATGCAAACTCCACACAGGCAGCAAACCCAGGTCTTCTAACGGCGAGGCAGCAGCACTACCCACTGCACCACCATGCCGCCCCCCTTAAATAATTATGTATTTATTAATCACATCTTACCCAATTTTGCTATTTTCCTGCATTGCAGTTTGTTTGTTTTTTAAATGAAAGTAAAAGCATGTGTGTAGGGGGAGGTTCCTATTGACTGTAGTAACATATTTACTTATTTTACCCTAAATAACTATTTTTAGTTCAAGGATATAGCATAAATCATTAAGCCATCAACTTTAATTTAGCATGGAACTCAATTAAAAAAAAAATCAGGATATTTTTCTTTTTAACTAACTTTAATTGGCATTAAAAATGAGTTTCTATATTTTCTGTTTAGATAAAATAAAGTTTAAAGAAATTATCATTTTTCTAACCATAGGGGAAAAAAAAAAACTCGATTCGGCTTGAAAACCCAGTAACGTTCATGGGTAAGAATCTCCAGTTCCTGTTGTAATGCTCAGGAGAGCTTCTTGGGGAGGGAGGGAGTGAGTGAGTGAGTGAGGGGAAGGGGAAGTGGCTTTATTTTTCTTATTATTACTCAGGGGGAAATCCAAAAGAAAAATCAGACAGGTCTCATCAGTTTCATAAAGAGGCTATTCAAATCATGTCAGTAAACAAGTAGGGATTCATTAGCCAAGAACACCGAAAGAGCTTTTCTGAAAGGTAAAATAAATGATGATGAACACTTGAGTTTTCTTCTTTAAGAGGTGGTGAATAGGATGAATGATTTGTGATTCATTGTTAAATAACATGGCCATGACATCGTGTGTCACTGCACTGGGATTCAGATAATGGCAATGCCGATATGAAGTTACTAACAAGATAGTAGTACTAGGGTGTTGTACCGTGTTAGCCATTATGAATGTAGTGAGAAGTCAAGCAAAATGGCACCTTTTATTGGCTAACTAAAAAAAAGGTGGAAGATTGTAATCTTTTTAGTTAGCCAATAAAAGGTGCCATTTTGCTTAACAAGATAGTAAAAATCCAAGAGTTAAATCAAACAGAATTACTTGAACCTTGATACTGTGCTGTTCCATTGTTTGATGAGACTTAGCCTACTGTCACTATGTTAGTACTATAGGATGCAGTAGTCTAAATATGCTTTTCTGCGCTTTCTTCAATTTTAGTTGTTGTTAAAACCAAACAACTTTCTGCTACACATTAGCCAATACACTAATTGTGAGTTTTCTTTTTATCTTTAGTGTTTGTGTTGTAATTATTCTTTTTATTTCTGTTTATTAAAACTCTTTTTCATGTTTTATTGTGTAAAAAAGTAGACCAGCCTCGACTCTGATCCCTTCCCAGCTCTTTCTGCACGGCAGTGCAGCCATCCGGACATTCCTGCTTCTTTGTTTGCTCACTCCCAGTGCAATCAGCTCAGTTAGTATCACTTAATGTAGAATTCTGCCGAGATCATGCGTTCATCCGTGAGCTGTACATTCACTCACCTCCTCCCCTCATATGTCTTAAAAATGTAACAATATTTTGCTGTAAGTTTATAACAATATTACATCTTTATTTTTTGTCTCTGTAAAAGCACTTGCAGTTAAACATTTTTCTGCAAAAAACGCATGCATATCACTTCTTTTGGGAAAGACTACATGTGTAAAACAAAAAAATGTGGTTTAATATCTATAAAAACAAATTAACAATGTAAAAATTTTTAATAGGAGAGAATTTCCATATTTTTTAAAATGTGTGTACTGTATATACAATTTAAATGATGAAGGTAAGACATTTTCAGAATTACTTCTATAAATACTGCAGCATATTGAGGATATCCCTATAAACGGTCACCTCCTTCAGCTCTGTATCCTGCATTTACTTACTATTATACTATATTATATGTACACTGTGAGGTTTAGGTTTATTGCTTTTTGGTCACTTGACAGCTTTCTCTTTAGTTTCTGGTAGAATCTGAAATATGTAAGCAGGGTGTGAGTTTTCTGTTTTCTTGCACATTTTCTACACGAGTGGACTAACAAACAAAATAATACACAGTAGCACCTGCACTTAGCAGTCCTGGAGGTTTCAGAAGTAAAGTAGACTTAGTCATGGAGTTAAGCCTTACATTCTGACAGCCTTTACTCTATGATATTATGAAGAGATCTCATTTCAATTGAGAATAATGCAGTTTCCTATTCATGTCATTTATAAATTTATATTTTATACGTCAAAGGATTAATGCTTTACCACAGGCCACCACTTAGACTGTGTAAAGTAAAAACTTAAGTATTCCTGTGCTTGTCAGCAGTAACAGAAAAGTAGTCTTTAGTCTGCACAGCAGTAGATAACAGTTTAAATAATTGAGATATCAACCTATAGCTTTCTTTCTGCTTATCTGGAAAAAAAATGATATTGCCACAGCTATGGCATAACATGGTTGTGGAGATAACAAATGAAGAGTTTACAGAGACATTCTAGAAAGAGATAATTGGAAGACATTGTAATGTTTTCAGAATCTTAACATCATTTTCATTCATTCTGTTTTATATTTTACTAACTAAAGTTTATAAGCCTTTATACGTGATCTATGTAAAACAATGTTGTTATTTAGGTAAAATGTTTATTTCCTCATGTGATTCATTCTCTCTGCCAGCTACTCTGTCTTTAAATTTTTATGTAGAAAATATCATTTACATGTACTTGATTGGTAGAATGCCAGCCACTGTTCACCACAATCTTTGTAAAAATATAACCTGATACATATCATAGGTAATGACTAATACAAAGTATGTAAAAGAGAAAGAAAGACTCTGGTGATAACCAGACCATGTCCTGATGGCATAAAATGAAGACCCTTGCAGTGAGGCTAATTTCCCTTAAATAATCTACTATAGCATGTCCATCCATCCATCCATTATCCAACCCGCCATATCCTAACTACAGGGTCACAGGGGTCTGCTGGAGCCAATCCTAGCCAACACAGGGCGCAAGGCAAGAAACAAACCCTGGGCAGGGTGCCAGCCAACCGCAGGGCCCGCACACAAACACACACACAGACACGCGCAGAGCACACACTAGGGACAATTTAGGATCGCCAATGCACCTAACCTGCATGTCTTTGGACTGTGGGAGGAAACCCACGCAGACACGGGTGAACATGCAAACTCCACGCAGGGACGACCTGGGAAGCGAACCCGGGTTTCCTAACTGCGAGGCAGCAGCGCTACCACTGCGTCACCGTGCTGCCCTTAGTATGTGCTCTCTTTAATTGTAATAAGTGAGATACTCTAAAAACACAATTTCCAAAATGTCAGTATCATTGAATAAATATTTCACTATTGCTGGGTAATGTTAAATTATGAGCTTAATTTTTGTTTATGAACTAGCCCTGCTCGCTTTGCCCGGACTCCCCCTACCCGGGGGCACATTACGCGCCAGCCATTTCGCATCTCTGCCACTCACGTTGTGAAGTGGGGGGCTGAACGCACGCTAAGGAGATGTGTTCGCTCCTTTAAAACCCCCTCTTAAACAGTGATACAATGGGAAATAAATACATTTTATTTTATTTTTTTTACCTCCTCTTTGCTCGATCAGCTGCTGGCTTGCTGCTGCTTGTGCCGTGCTGCATGATCTGCATGTTGCGCAGCGCTTCGAACATTTAAAAGCCTGTACAGCAGCTGTACTTTTGTCTCACTGCCTTGTATCGCGGAAAGTTAAAGTGTATCTGAGAAAATCACGTCTCGTCTCCTTCCAAGTCTTCCAAGATTTTCTTTTATAATAGAGAGAAATACTATAAAAATTCTTTATAGGTAAACCTAAAATTAATAGAACAAAGAAATTTTCAGTATTTTGATTCTTACTTAAATATTTTTTTAATTCTTGTTAACCAGACTCCACTTAACAGGCCAGTACAATATTTTCTCATTATAAATATAGCATGACTTAAAGAAATGCAACACGAACACCAAAAGCATTTTTGAAACAAATGCACCATTTTATCACTGCATTTTAAACAGTTCTTTTCCTTGTTTGTGTGTGTGTGTGTGTGTGTGTGTGTGTGTGTGGTTACTTTTCACATGCCGGTGTGACTGCACAAGGGAGGTTGGGGAGCTTGTATTAAAAATCCATACGTTTGCAACACACTTCCATGCCACTGCTTGTCACCCAAGCTCACTTTGCAGTCACTGCCACAATGTTTTGCTCAAAGCCTTTCCCAGGATGGGGCCTCACTTCCGACAATACATAAGTGTGTCTATGTGATCAATTAAATCTGTTTTTTTATGTCTTACCATAAGAGCTGTTAAGAATCTGATAATGTTAAAGAAATAGCTATCACAGTGTATACGAGAGTAGCAGAAGTGAACAACAACAACATTTATTTATATAGCACATTTTCATACACACAGTAGCTCAAAGTGCTTTACATAATAAAGAATAGAAAAATAAAAGGCACAATAAGAAAACAAAATAAATCAACATTAATTAACATCGAATAAGAGTAAGGTCCAATGGCCAGGGGGGGACAGAAAAAACAAAAAAAACTCCAGACGGCTGGAGAAAAAAATAAAATCTGTAGGGATTCCAGACCATGAGACCGCCCAGTCCCATTGAAGGCAATGTGAATGAAAAAACAACCACCACTTCAGGCCCTGATGGCATTCTAAATACAGGTCCAGATAATTCCTGTAACAGTATCTAACCTAACAGCAAAGTACACAAAATTAGATATTGTAGGACTTAGTAAGTTGGTCACTTTGAGGATTCAATTTCTTATGCACATATATTACTGATGACTTGTGCTTAAGTCTTCCAACCACACTTTAGGTGAATAAAATGTATTTTGTTAACCAATAACTGAATTGGTTGTTAACTCCTTGTGCATCTGTTAATACTTTACCTTTCTGAATAATGTATTTAATTTGGCTATTTGCTTGGTCACTTTGCGTCATTTTAACATATGCAGTGTTTCATGACACAATTTACTAAGAAGATGGCAAAGTCTGATGTTGGCTCATTACTCAAAAGTGCCGTTTTTCACTTAACTGTTACACTTTGTACACATTTTCAATCTGTACAAAAGTTCAAAAGTAACGTTGGAGCACGTGTAAGCTTGGCAGAGCTGTTAAACCATTACATAAACTTTTCCTTACCATGGCATTAGAGAGTAGCGACGTTCCATGTTGGTTGGACATGCTAGTACATATTTTGCAGCACTCTTTACACATGACAATGTTACTACTAATGCATGCAACACAAGGCAGCCAGTTGTATAATATAGTCATTGCACACCATAATACATGATGAACATTATTCATATTCCAGAAATTGTGATTATTTGAGCTATAATGAATTAATGCTGTAAAGCTAATAAAGCAATTTTTTTTAGTATAAAATTAGTGTTGTATAGCATCAGCTATTCGTCATTTATTTTTCTAAACATTTTCCTGAATGTCGATGCTATTTGCTTTTATTAACACAAAAAATAAACAGAAAGTCCTTGTTAAGTAATGTGATTGAGCCCTCAAAGATGTGGTGTGTCTTTTCATTTATATGCCATATGTACTTCTTTTTCTTTCTTTTGGTAACCACAGGATTTGTTTTCTATGTAATATGAATGATATCCTCATTTTTAATCCAACAATTTGTATTTTGTGTTGCAGACTATAATAGAGAGGTGAGATGAAAGACGGAAATTTAATGAGAGTAAATGACAGAGATGAAGGGCAGTAGTCAAAAAATTCAGTGTAAGATTCAGTAAGAATTTTGAAATGAAATTCCCTCAAAATAGATTTTGGAAAAAAGTAAATTCTGGTTAGGAAATCAGAACCAGAAGTAAACCAAGGATGTAAGCACTGAAGAAGATATAGACATAAGAAAATTACCTTAACAACAAACAACAAGGCAGCCTGAAGTTCATAAACTTGGAAAAGAAGAGAGAAACCCACACTGTACTTTATTCAGCCAAAAGCAGGTAATAATAATAATAAAAGGCTGCCATAAATGTAGTCTGGATATAAAAACTTTTAGCCATTAGAAGCTTGATTGTAACTACTGCTATGGCATTCTATTTTTGTTAATTGCCGGCCTAAAGGAAATTCACGGAGAAACTTCAGACTTAAGCAACTGTGTCAGGGACAGAAAGAAGGTCAAGTACCCTATCATGGAAGCAGGTTACTGTTTGGCACATTTTAGATTTGGAAGACAGTTTTGAAATAGTAAAACACAAGACAAACAAGAAACCAAAATGTCACAGGAATGCCCGGTTCAGCCCACCTCAGCTACACTATTCACATTCACCTAATATGTCTGTAAAAGGTCAGAGTCAGATTTGATGGCCACTGAGTGTTATTTCCAGTTATATTCTAGATAGCCTGTTTTGTGTGCACTGTTTAAAACTTCCTGCTTGACAAAAAAGGAGTACTTCTGTGAAATGTATTTGTAATCAACTTCACTCTTTTCCCAGTGTGCTGGATGAAATAGGTATTCATCACCTTCACTCAGGTGTACTCACACCAGCCACGTTTGGCCCGTACTGGGCCCAAGCACGATAGTCCCAACTCCCTACTCCCATTCTGGCCTGCACTCACACTGCGCTTTACCAGTCTGGGCCCAGGCACGCTTACGTCATCACCATATAACTTTCCGAACACGGAGAGACAGCATACATGTCAAAATGATTTTCCTTATTTTGTGTTTTATTTTTTTTTTGTTTTTTTTTTTTGAGTCGTATAGGGCAGGATAATGCTTAACCCTGTTACAGATTTACTGAGTGTGCAGAGCAGCATTTTGCTGTTAATCGTGCTGCACATTTGAGAAGATTTTTACTGAGACAAATGATGTTAAGGGAGCTTTTCTTGCCAACAACAATTCTCATTCATCTATAAGATAATAATAAAAACCTCCTTTTAACTCTAAAGGTATCGAATGAAATGAGAAAGCGATCATACTGTTCCCGAGTTCTTCTGAACCATGCTCAGGCCTACCTCTTGAAAGTGGGCCTTGGCACTGTATGGTTGGCCCAGCACGGAGCAATCACATTTGTCAAATGATCTAGACTTTTGGGCAATACATATTGACAAAGGCACAGAACAAATTACGAGTGTGAGTACACCCTTGTTCATAATTTTAAACACTTTTGTTAAAAGGCCTAAAATCTCCCACTCCTTCAGTCTTCAATATTGCCTTCATGCCCTGCTTTCCTTTCAGTTAGCCATTTTCTTTGTAGATCAAATATAATCTCTCTCTAAAATTTACTTTATGCACTACAGAGTTGTGAAGGGCACATTAAAAACAGAAGCAGCCTAAAACTATTATAAATGCTCTCAAATGGAAGCAAAATAATAAGCAGTAAAGAAAAGTGAACAAAAATGATTCATACATGCCAGATTTGCACTTTAGACCCTATGGGTGTGGGTTCCAGTCCTGCTATGACATTGTGTGACCATGTGCAAGTCACTTCATCTGCCTATGCTCCAATTGGAAAAACAATTGGAAAAAAAGAACAATGGCATCTCAAATATTGTATTTGCTTCACACAAAGTCCTCTCTAGCAAGTACTTCTGATAACATCCTTAATTTCTTTTAGACACTTTCTGGATTTATTAGTGTTGAGTTCACTAACCTATAAACTTTTTTTTTTAATAACAAAGTCTACAAATCTAAACCTCTCATTGTGTAATTGTATATAGAATTTTTACTTTCTGCTGGCATAAATTCTTGCTAGCAACGATTTTTATTTGCACAGCGAGCAGTGTCCTGGGTTTCAGATGTTATTTGTGTTTAATTTGCATGTTGGAGTCCCCATGGAGTTTTCCTCCTGCATCCCCAAAGAGGTGCAAGTTAGGGTAACTGGTGAATCTTAATTGATCCATTGTGAATTTAGAGGGGTGTGTTTGTGTGGGCCATGTGCTAGGCTGATGCCCTGGCCAGAGTTGGTTTCTGCCATGTCTCATAACCCTGAATTGGATTACAGCAGTTTGAGAATGTGAAGTTATGTTTATTTTCTATCATTCTACATGAGGTGAAATTCGGTCTCACCCCATCTATGATAGTTTAAATGTCTCTTGGATATTTGCTAATCCATATCTTGGTTTGGAGGATCAATACAGTGCTTATAATATGTCCTTAAGGATAAACTTGCCATTTAATAAAGTTTTCGTTAAATAGAAGAGCACCACGGACTTTGATAGATAGCAGAAATAAAGTGTGTATGTATGGTGATTCCTCCTTTTCAGATTCATGTATGCTCAGTTACATACATTGGGTGATAATTGTTTTGCTGCGTAATTGTTCATAGTGAGGCATGTTTTTTTTCACATTTGAGCAGATTCTAAATATCTTTGCTCCATACAGTACTAGTTACCACCATATTTGTGCATTACATTTCCTGAGCTAATCTCAGATACTGCTCAGCTGTAATACTTACTCTCTAAGGCATACGCTGGAATAGGACTAAACTACTTAGTATGCAGATAGGCCTAATAAGATGGCAATACACAACAGATCAGGTGGTTTTGTTTGTTTTTAAATGAAATGTCCACATTTGAAATTCACTTTGGACCTTTTGATAGCAGCATATAGAATGTAATAAAAGAAAAACCATTACATCACTCTCATAACAAATAAATACTACTATTGTATGTGTCCTCTGGTGTTATTATGTTGCAGCTGAAGAATGATGTTTGAAAATGTTTTTAATTTACATTTTTTTTTTATCTGTCATTACTGTATTTCTACACAGGTAACAATTACAATAGGCACATGTAATGGCAAATATTGTATAGAATAAACTTTTTTTAAGATGATACTAAACAGTTCACAGAAGTTAAAAACCATACCTTATTTCTTAATTATGACAATCAGACCACAGAACATTCTTCATATTTCAAATGAAATGAGCAAAATCAGTACGCTATGACTCCAAGTGTTCATTTGCTGACCACATGTTAATGTTCCTGGCTGCATAACAGAGACAGGGTGGTATCAAAAAGGCAAAAGTAAAGTTGTAGAGTGTGAGTTTTTCTTTTCTCATTATTTAAATCTATCATCACACAGCTTTGCATGATGAGCAAAACAGGCTACTTGAACTTTTCATGAGACTGTCAGCATGCCCGTGTCGATCAAACACTGGAAGCTCTGCAGTCTACTTGTGACTTTACGCTGTAGGAAGACAAGTAAAAAAAAATCAAGGTAAATAACATTCAGTGTGGCTTTTATATAAGTAACATATAAATGTTTTTCATATAAAGACCATCACAAACAGAACTTTGCACGATACCTTGGCAAGCTGAGTATGCCCTGCTGTTTCGTTGAAGGACATGTGTGATTCACTGGCAGGGCAATACCCAACTTCTTGCTGCATCCAAACGGTGCCATCTTTCACGTTTACGCCTGGTGCAGCTACATTGTTCTTATGTGTGAGTGGACGTTTCTTGTGGGGAGGGAGGTCTTCTGTTCTCTTTCTCAGATGTAGAACCCTCATCCTCATCAGAGTTCATCTCTGTTATAGCATGTCTTTATTTGAAAACAGCAGTGTCTGATTGGTGGGAGCATGAACTTAACTGAGAGAGCAAAAGTGAGTAAAAAAAAAAAGCTAACCTTTCCAAGTATTATAAATGTACACAGACTGTTACAGACTCAAATCAAATGTATGTTTTTATTGTATAATAGTAACAATAAGAGCAGTTCACTACTCACTACTACTAAACTGTATTTCCACAAAGTGGCCAGAATTGAACCTGTGAACTCTTGATTATGAGTCAGCAATTCTTACTGCTGCACCACCCAAAAGGTCGTATCAGCGTCATACCCTAACCAAATTTCTTTTTCTTCGGTTATATTCTTGAATAAAAGCACACTTGTTCTGTTATATGTGTACCTTTTATGAAAGTTTTTATTTGATATTTGGACATCAGTCTTCACGCATTATATACTCCATGTCAAAATTTTGTTGTTAGTACCATAACGTGAAAAATGTATGTTTTAGGTATGTGTTCAGCATTTCTCGCATTTCTTGTCATCCTACATTTACCCAGACCGTTGTAGACATGAAACACACATGAAATGCATGTGTTCCAAATAACGATATATTATTTACTCTATACAACTCCAGGCACCCCAGATAAACAAGACTTGAACTGGGTGAACGTTTTGTCTGATGTGACCTCAGTTTGCTTGGTTGTGTGGATTTTGGCAGGCTTGCTGCTTGTGCTGATCGACACATTTACAAAACAAAAGATGCTAATGGAGAGGTGCGAAGGAATTTAAGGTGGCCCAAAATGACGAGTTTTTTCGTAGGCTTCGGGGATTCTAGTGTTAAAGCAGTAGAAGCAACGAAGCTTTCTGTGCACATCAAGCATTTTCAGATTTTAAAGTATCCTGTGCAAAGGATGTTTTTGAAATGCATCTGTGAACTAGAGACATATGGGAACAGCTGTGCAATGCTAAGTGGGATGGTGTTCCATATACAAAGACCCGCCTGTCCATTTTGAAGCTTTCTCAGTCCAAACTCAGGGTCATGTCCAGCAGTGGAAACAAGGCAAGAACCAAACCTATTATACAAAGCTGGAGCAGAAAGGTTACATACAAAATGAATGTGTTTCAGGTCTTAAAAATAATGAAAATGAAAACTTGTCAGTCTCAATAATTTTCAGAAATTTTCTCACAGTAGATACATTTTGGTATCTTCAAACCCATTATTCAGCTTCAAAATCAATGTACATATTTGTAATGTATTCTTATCTTGATATTTTCTCTACTCCTTAATTCTTGTAGATTAATTGTAAAGTAATAACTAGTATTTACCGGAGTAATTTTGTGATTCATTTTCTGAACCCACTTGATTGCTTATGAAGGTTTATCCCGGCAGCACTGACTAGAAATCTTCAGCTAAATTGAAATGGTCATTGGCACACTAATATAGATATTCACATTCATTATTCATACTGGACTATTTGTCCTCATTAGTTAATCCAATATGCATCTTTTTGTAAAAGGAAAGTAACTGCAATAGCCAGAGATAACACATGCATGTAAATCCATGAAGAACCCAGGGATGCAGCAGTCGCAACCACCATGGCACTGGGCCCACTTTAAATATTTTTGTTATGCATCCTCTTCATCTCAATACTTTTCACTTTTTTGATAGCTTTTGTACTGAAATCCTGGAACAAAAAAACACAAACGTAATGCAGCTGGTACAAGAATTATTATAGCCATTATAAATATAAACAAAAAAGTTGTTCATAATAGAAGCTCATTAATATTGAACTATATTTTACACAAAAATAGGAAATACATTAAAGGCTTTTATTCTAATACAATAACTTTAGAACAAATGGCTTTAAATGAATAATACTGTCTTTTTTCTTAAAAACATAGTTGTCAAAATTATTAGCTCCTCTATTAAAATATCTACCCTGGTATTCAGCTTATTTAAATAAAACTAATTGCACACGATACCAGAATAGACCCCAGGCTTAACGTCAGATATAACAATAAACGGTATAATACAAAGTATTTTTAGTCACAAATTTTCATTAAAGGTGACATTTCCATTTACTTGCTCTGCATGTCGTCATTATCAAGCCAACACAGTTGCACCCTGTCATCACAAGAAGCTCACCACCTTACAAGTTTTTCTGGACCATAGAAAAAAACTGAAGAGTCACCAATGACAATGATTACTTTGTCTTTCAAGAGGATGGTAAAGGTGGCACGTTATATTACAAACACTGAACTGCCTTCTATTCATAAGATATACAACATTAGCTGCCTTAAAAAGGCAAAGTGTATAAAGAAAAGACCTCCGCCATCCTGCACAGCTGCCTTCGCACTTCTTCCTTCTTCCAGACAATACAGGGCCATTTACTTACAGCAGTAGATTTCAAAGGTTAATCGGCTCAAGATTGTTATATGTACAGAGTGCAATGGAATTCTTACTTGCTGGTGCTTATCAGCATAATATATAATAGGTCACCATTTAGGGAAATGTCTGTCCACAAGTCATAAGGTTGCTGAATACTCGATCAATCATAAGAACAAATTTTGTAACATAACAGAGTGTGCATCTATGTATGCATGTATGTGTGTGTGTATTTATACACATACATACACACACAGCTCAAAAAATTAAGGGAACACTTAAATCACACATTCGATCTCAGTGAACAAAATATTCAAGTGGAATGGTGCTTCTTTTTTCATTGGGCAATCTTGCATCAGATGCTGAGAAGAAATATGTCATCTTTAACTTTATGCATTTTGGTGATCTGTTCATCTTCTGCTCACTTAACTATTCACAGTGTGACAGATTAGGACCGCTATCACTCCCTTGAACCCTCAGACAATACGTCAGACACTATATAAAAGTCTAAAAGTGGAATTTAATATAATAATAAAGTGCACAAAGCACCCTCCTCTCCACAATACTCATAAACAAATCAATTCTCCATTAAACAATAATCAATCCTCCTCTCCCAGACGCATTGCCACCCAGCTCAGCTCACCCGTCTGGGATTTCCCAGGGTCCTTTATAGTCCATGACCCGGAAGTGCATCTAAACCCTCAGTCCATGTGATTTCCTAGCACTTCCGGGTCAGATCAAAACTATTCTTTTTCATCCCGGAAGCACGTCATTTCCTCTGTCCATGTGACTAGGACGTACTTCCGGGTTATAGGGCAAATATAAGTCTTTGAGCCTCCCTGCAGCGCCCCCCATGGTATCCAGCAGGGCTGTGAAGGAAAACTCCAATATCCATGATGCCCTGCTGGAATTCAGGGCACCTCCATGCTTCCAGAAGGCTCCATCTAGCGGCGTGGGGGTATTGGCCGGGATGAACGGCCGGCCATTGTCCACAGTAGTAACAGACATTTTAAGCAAGGTGCCCTTTTGAATGCCACTGTATATAATTGTACCTATACTGTATATATGTTGCATGCTATGTATACTTGTATTATTTTATTTGTTTTTTAGACTGTATTTTCTGTCAGCTGTTGTAAGGAGACATGCAACTACTGACTTCACTGTACTATATACACGAGAATAAACTTGATTTGACTTGAAATTATAATAATTTTGGTTTTGCAATATAACCTAAACTGAGCAATCTGTTTGATGTTACACCAACCCGCTCTCCAGACCATGTTAACCGTCCAGCTAAACCTGCCCTTAGACTGACAGCATTGGCTCTGCGGAAGGACAACATGGTGATACTGTGGACTTATTCTATACTGATAAACTAGACTAAATCTGGACTCGATTTCGGAACAGGACTAGCACAATAATGTTATTAATCATTACAAATGGAGATGAACAAACTCCTCTTCCCAGAATGGGGCATGTATCTAAATATAAAGTAGATTGCCAGTAATGCAGAAGTAAAAAGTAATGTACAAAAATGCTGCCACAATATATCAAATTAAAGGCAAAAAGGTTTGCAGAAATGACGATTTGAAATGTTTAACAAAGAGCGGTTTCCTTCAGATCTGCCCTAGGTACCACAGTCTACTTTTCTTTTTTGTGCTCCCAACATCACGCTCCACTTGCCACACAAAAGTGTCTAGTCCATTTTTGCATGAGGTTGTGTTTCAAGATCCCTCTTCTTATGTTCTACAGCCTTATTCAGTGTTGTTTTTGTTAAAGCCACTATAGAGTTATCCATGCAGACAGACATAAAGATTAAGTAGAGAACAGCTACGGTACATTAATTTCACACTTTGTGCATAAAGTTTAGCACCGTTCTTTATTTTATTCGGTTTGTATTTGTTTCTCTGTCTCGTGTTCATGTTTTTCTTCTACTTGTTGGGTTGCTATCGTTAATAATTTTGAAACATTTAATTTTTAGGTTACTTTTTAGCAAATCACTGGATTGACACCTTGTGTGGGGTTGTTTCTCACTCTGTGACCATGAATTGCATTAACTTGATTTTAGAATGTGTACAGTAGATATGCATACACAAATTATAACATAAAGTGTAGGGCAGGGTTGCAAAACTCAGATCATGGAGAGCTACAGTGGCTACAAGTTTTTATTTGGGCTACTTACAGTACGTAACTCTTTCAGGGTTTATGTCTACTTTTGTCAAAAGGAGGAGTTGATTATGGTACTCAATTGGAAACAGTGACAAAACCAACCGTTATGTTTTAATTGCGACTCTCGTTGCTAGAAGGAAAGTTAGCTTCATTGGTTTGACAGAGATTTCCTGTGTTCATGTGAGTAGTAAGGCGTAAACAACGGTAAAAATGGCACGAGAGGTCAAAGTAAATGCGTAAATCAAAATACTCCATGGACAACGTTTTGCCTATTATCTCTGAACTGAACTATGACTTGTCAGACTCCAATTTTGATACAAGTGATCGAAAACGAATGTGAGGTTTCCCGCTCCAGCCGACTGGTCCCCAGCTAATCGTGGTGCTGAGCAGGTTCATCTAGCCGACACGCCTACGGCAGTGTTCACCAGGAAGAAATTAACAATGATAAGAGATAGAAACCAGATTGCAATGCACTGTGACCGTGACTGCTGCTGCTGCCCCAGCCATGCGAAAGACAGCCTGGCAGCAGGCCTGCCACACATTCTTGGCAAACTGGCAGCCGCAGCATGCAGCAACAGACGTTTTATGTTGATTTCTGTGTGAAACCATTGCTTTTCAGAAACTACATCTTTTGGAAAAAATATTCAGCCCTCAAAGAGTTAATTTTCATCCTTTTTTTTTCTTTCAAATTAACTTATTTTGTCTTAAATTTAATTGATTTGCTTTTGTAAGATTTTTTCCTTTAACCAGCAGCCAAACACTAATGCGATACCAAGTGAGTTGACTTCAACAGCTAATTCAAGGTTCTTAAAGCTCAATTTTCACTTCAACCAGTTTAAGTAGAAGTCAATTCTTGCTCTTTTTTAAAAACACTATTTAATTCCATGGCTTGTTAGTGCTCTTATTCTGTGACACCAGACATTTCCTAAACTTGCAATTTCCATTTATATAAGAGCACCATCAACATGTTTTATGGTCCAGAGCAGGGGCCTCATGTATAATGGCGTGCGTAGAACTCGCACTATAACATGGCGTAAGCACAAAAGCCGAAATGTGCTTACGCACAGAAAAATTCAGATGCAGGAATCTGTGCGTACTCCAACTTCCACGTTCTTCTGCTACATAAATCCCGGTCAGCGTGAAAAGTAACGCTCGTGCACACGCTTTATGTTACGCCCCAACTACTCCCAGAATTACGCCTCTTTGAATATGCAAATAAATATAAATCGCCCTTAAGTTCAGCCTTCTGTGAAAGACAATGGGAAAAGCATGGGGGAAAATATAAGAATTTCAGCGAATACCAAGTGGAGGCAAAGGAAAAACATACTATTTGTTCAAATAAACCGTGGTATAATCAACAAAAGGAAGTTGATCGAGTGACCTAGCGTGTTGGAGAAACTTGAAAGCTCACGTTCACAAAATCGCACAGTGCCGGAAATAAAAAAAGAAGTCACATATCAAAGTCTCCATGAAAAGGCGAGTTGTAGCCCACTGTCTGAGTGTCATATGAAAGCTTATTAGGGTACAGAGAAAAAAAGGCACACAGTGGGGAAAAAGCACGAAATGTCAACTTCAATCTCGACATTTCCATTTTAATCACGTAGTTTATTTTGTCATTAAAGTAGAAAATCATAAACTTCATCTTAAAATCGTTTAATTAACCAGTTTCTCAAATCACATCGTAGTTAAAGTAGCACGTTAAATGCTTTGTTTTATATTTGATCTTCTATGTGCTCTGTGTTTGTGAATCACTACTTGCTTTTTAAACCGGTTCTCTTCCTCCAACTGGACACAGAATCCATTACATTCGTGATATTACAGCTCTCTGAATAACTAAAATACTGAGATGTATACGTGATATCATTTTTATGATGATAGCAGTTAAAGCATGTTATTAAACATGAGTTTCACGGCGCAGTGATTGTGTGCGACCTTCGGTGAAATAATTTATTGCAGCAGTACTCAGGGGCGGCTCTAGGCTTGTGGCAGCCCTGGGCAGAGGAAGAATCGGTGGCAGGCGATGTCAGTAAGGTAGCTTATGCACGGTGGATGGCCACATCCGTTGCAAACACTGCACAGCCGCCTCGTGCTCATGACACAAGCATTTAACTTTTGTCGAAATTTGTCGCTGCGTTTTTAGCTGTGTTGTTATTTTCTCTTTCTATTTTATATTCAATATATATTGGCGTGGCCGCCCTGCAGTCCTTGCTTTTCTTTCCCTAAATACCCAATCACCACACAATCAGCTCTGTAATAGACGTTAAGCCATCTGAACCCTCAGACAATACGTCAGACACTATATAAAAGTCTAAAAGTGGAATTTAATATAATAATAAAGTGCAAAAAGCACCCTCCTCTCCACAATACTTATAAACAAATCAATTATCCAATAAACAATAATCAATCCTCCTCTCCCAGACGCATTGCCACCCAGCTCAGCTCACCCGTCTGGGATTTCCCAGAGTCCTTTATAGTCCATGACCCGGAAGTGCTTCTAAACCCTCAGTCCATGTGATTTCCTAGCACTTCCGGGTCAGATCAAAACTATTCTTTTTCATCCCGGAAGCACGTCATTTCCTCTGTCCATGTGTACTCTGTACTTCCGGGTTATAGGGCAAATATAAGTCTTTGAGCCTCCCTACAGCGCCCCCCATGGTATCCAGCAGGGCTGTGAAGGAAAACTCCAATATCCATGATGCCCTGCTGGAATTCAGGGCACCTCCATGCTGCCAGAAGGGCTCCATCTAGCGGCGTGGGGGTATTGGCCATCTGTAAGCTTAGAGCGCCGATTCTTCAAAACGTTTAAGGAACATTGAAATATCTTCGTAGTACATGTTTAATTATTCTGTCCTTCATGACACTCCCAGTGAAGAATATAGATTATTTAAATGTTAAAGTTTTATCTATATAATATAATAAACATATTTTGCTGCATTTCACCTTAAAAATAATATCGTCATCATATGTAAATACGCGCTTTATAAAGTGGCTCAGGTTGTGCGATATTATAACTATAGTGCAAGTTTACAGTGGGGTGATTGTACTTATAAGTACAAAGTGTTCTACAAGGTGCAATTGATTAAGCGTTTAAAGTTCTTGGGATGAAACAGTTTCTGAACTGCGAGGTCCGTACAGGAAAGGCTTTGCAACGTTTTGCCGTGGCTGAGGTAGCGTGTCCTTGAAGCTGTATACCGATAATTCTCTTTCCGATCAGCTGCTGCTGTGATTCACACTCAGATACAGTTATATAAATACTCCGAGTGGTGCAGTGAGAGAAATATGGAAAAAAGAGGATCCGCTGTGGCAACTCCATACGGGAGGAGCTGAAAGAAGAAGAAGAAGGTGCAGTGAGAGTAACAACGCTAAAGCAGTTATGGTATTTGGAATACTATGGCTATTCCCTGGACCATTATATTGTTACAAGTTAATTACAATCAGATGCGTAACACTAATAAACAATATGCGGTTAGTTTCAGTGTATTTATAAAGCCACGTCAGGAAAATAAGGTCTAACCACACAGGAACAGTCGCACTGCTTTGACGCTGGGTGCCGCCAGTCTGCAAAACCGAGCGGAGAACTTGAGTACGACAGGGTATGAGGTACCGTGGAAAAGTGCGTGGCTTTACGCCAAGTGTAGGTTTTATACATTGCGATTTGAACGTGGAAAAGTTCTTACGCAACATTTCTGTGCATACGCACTGTTTATACATGAGGCCCCAGGTCAGTATGTTTATCACAGAGCTCCTCTTTCTTCTTTTCAAACATTTTATTAAAACAGGTGCTAATAGGATCAATCATGGTCATCATGAGTTGTGTTAAAAAATAAATAAATAAAAGCAATGAAAGGTTCATTTAAAGTGAAGGCAACATGTCTGTTTTATTAGCAAGTGTAATGGGTTCCTAAATCAGAAAGCGGTTGAAACTGAAACCTGCATGATCGTAGTGACACCCTGGTCTAGGGGGTTTATCTGCTGGTTTGTATGATTAAACTCTATATCTGGAGACACCATGAAAATCAATTCAGTATGTGTATCTCCTCGTGTTTATGTTGTTAATGCATGATCATGTGTCAGTTATTTTATCCTCACTAAAATACTTAAAAACTTATTAATCAGTCAGAGATGGCATGAATCTTTGACGTTCCAGACTTCAGCCATTACATTTGAGCATTCTGGTAAACATCTTCCTCTACCAATGTGGGTTTTGAAGACTACATAAAAATCCAAGTTTTTGTCATAAGTTCAAGAAACTGCTCACATTGCTGCAGTACAATTAAGAATAATATTACACTTGTAACTGTATAATATTAAACCAGCTGTGTTAAAAAACTTCTAAAGTAATTTTGGAATAAAGTGATAAGTATATATGCATAATTATTCAGTATTTGTTCTTCCCTTACTTTCAGCAAGTGAAGGACCTACCCGTACCCTGAAGGACACAGCAAAGGAGGCAACTGGAAAAGCTAAAGAAACAGCCTTGGCAGCCACTGAAAAGGCCAAAAACTTGGCAACTGCAGCAGCACCTCAAAAATCAAGTCACTTTGTGTAACACAACTTCCCAAATGCTGGGCTTTTTCTACGGTGATTTTGCCCGTTTGGATTCCCTCAGTGTCTATGCATAAGACTTTAGAACCTTCCTGTTCTAATTCTCAGGTACTTAAAAGAGTTTAAATCTTACAATGTGATGGATTTTTTTTTTCAAATGAGTGATTTTAAATGTTTAAAATTATTCCATTCCTTTTATAGCAAGATACTTGAAACAGGAAAAAAAAAAGCTTATGTGGCAATGTAATTGTCTACATATCATCTTGTAAAGATCTGGTTGGTACTTCAGTGATAGAATATGAGCTTTATAGCCTTTGAGAAGTAAAGATGTTGGCAAATGAATTTCTTTTTGCTGCACCTGAGCTCTTTGACGTGACCGTCTTTGTGTGGATGTATTGATGGAGCTTTGCCCTAGAGCCTTGTGCTACACATGCTTGTCTTTTTCTATGTTGGTTTGTCTTATACTTGAAAGTACTGACAAGTAGGCATTTTTCTGTCAGATTAATTTTCTGTCATAATCATCTGAAACTCATTTTTTAAAAGCTGAAAAAAAACAACAAAAGGCAACTACTGTACCTTTGTATCATAAACAGTTGTAACTTAACATTTTTATACTGTATTTCCAAAGCAATTCAAAATATGGTTCTAACAATAAATCTGTTTCATACTGTGTCCCTTGCCTGTCATTTTTCAGTTAAAGGTGCTGGCCCAGTGTATGACAGATCTTCATTTATTAGGAGTGAAGGGAAGGCAGTAACGTCCAAATAGCAGCAGCCCTTGCACTGACCCCTCTGGGAAAACACTCTTAACCGATTCTGATCAGGTTCCTCGCACTGTCATCCTCTGCTTCCCGCGTTTTAGTCAATTCTGCACCCTTCTGCAAACAACACCCTGAACTCCCACCAAATGGTTTTTGGAAGGCAGGATAAATAATATACGCTCCTCTTTAATCATACCATTTTGTTGTGTCCTCATAGAATTCCTGCACAATAGTAAAACACCAGCTCCCTCATCTGAGCCCTTGATGACTGTTCAGTAAAACCCCTGTTCTTGCCATGTGTTGCTTCCTAATATCCTTAATAATTCTCTCCATCAATTTACCTGTAAAGCATGTTAAACTTGCTGGCCTACATTTGCACAGTGACTTCCTAAAATATGCATCAAGGGTGTGTGTGTGTGTGTGTATATATATATATATATACATACACACACAGTGGGATACAAAAGTTTGGGCAACCTTGTTAATAGTCATTATTTTCCTGTATAAATCGTTGGTTGTTACGATAAAAAATGTCAGTTAAATATATCATATAGGAGACACACACAGTGATATTTGAGAAGTGAAATGAAGTTTATTGGATTTACAGAAAGTGTGCAATAATTGTTCAAACAAAATCAGGCAGGTGCATAAATTTGGGCACCACAAAAAAGAAATGAAATCAATATTTAGTAGATCTGCCTTTTGCAGAAATTACAGCCTCTAAACGCTTCCTGTAGGTTCCAATGAGAGTCTGGATTGTGGTTGAAGGTATTTTGGACCATTCCTCTTTACAAAACATCTCTAGTTCATTCAGGTTTGATGGCTTCCGAGCATGGACAGCTCTCTTTAACTCACACCACAGATTTTCAATTATATTCAGGTCTGGGGACTGAGATGGCCATTCCAGAACGTTGTACTTGTTCCTCTGCATGAATGCCTTAGTGGATTTTGAGCAGTGTTTCGGGTCGTTGTCTTGTTGAAAGATCCAGCCCCAGCGCAGCTTCAGCTTTGTCACTGATTCCTGGACATTGGTCTCCAGAATCTGCTGATACTGAGTGGAATCCATGCGTCCCTCAACTTTGACAAGATTCCCAGTCCCTGCACTGGCCACACAGCCCACAGCATGATGGAACCACCACCATATTTTACTGTAGGTAGCAGGTGTTTTTCTTGGAATGCTGTGTTCTTTTTCCTCCATGCATAACGCCCCTTGTTATGCCCAAATAACTCAATTTTAGTTTCATCAGTCCACAGCACCTTATTCCAAAATGAAGCTGGCTTGTCCAAATGTGCTTGAGCATACCTCAAGCGGCTCTGTTTGTGCTGTGGGCGAGAAAAGGCTTCCTCTGCATCACTCTCGCATACAGCATCTCCTTGTGTAAAGTGCACCGAATGGTTGAACGATGCACAGTGACTCCATCTGCTGCAAGATGATGTTGTAGGTCTTTGGTGCTGGTCTGTGGGTTGACTCTGACTGTTCTCACCATTCGTCGCTTCTGTCTATCCAAAATCTTTCTTGGTCTGCCACTTTGAGCCTTAACTTGAACTGAGCCTGTGGTCTTCCATTTCCTCAATATGTTCCTAACTGTGGAAACAGACAGCTTAAATCTCTGGGACAGCTTTCTGTATCCTTCCCCTAAACCATGATGGTGAACAATCTTTGTCTTCAGGTCATTTGAGAGTTGTTTTGTGACCCCCATGTTGCTACTCTTCAGAGAAAATTAAAGGAGGAGGGAAACTTACAATTGACCCCCTTAAATACTCTTTCTCATTATAGGATTCACCTGTGTATGTAGGTCAGGGGTCACTGAGCTTACCAAGCCAATCTGAATTACAATAATTAGTTCTAAAAGTTTTGGAATCAATAAAATGACAACGGTGCCCAAATTTATGCACCTGCCTGATTTTGTTTGAACAATTATTGCACACTTTCTGTAAATCCAATAAACTTCATTTCACTTCTCAAATATCACTGTGTGTGTCTCCTATATGTTATATTTAACTGACATTTTTGATCGTAACAACCAACGATTTATACAGGAAAATAATGACTATTAACAAGGTTGCCCAAACTTTTGCATCCCACTGTATATATAATATATGCTCACTTCCCTAAGCACCTGGGGGTAAATATTATCTGGTCGTGCTTATTTGTTTGATTTCTCAGCCATACCTCTCCCTCAACAATTTCCAAATCACTCTTTACCTTCTTAGTTAATATTCAGGTAGTTAAAGTTCCTTATAACTATAATATACCCATTAACTTGCCTTTTTAATGTTACTAAAAAGGTGTGTATTGAAATTACTGTCTGCTTTAGGGGGTCTACAACACACTTTCCTTAATGCTTTCCAGACAAATCCACATATCCTCACTAAAATGTGGGTCATCATCCAACTGAAGAAGATGAATTTAATTTCTGAAATGTATTCTGTCTAACCATCCTAAAAAATGTGTACCACTGTATGTTATAATTGTCCCCATCTTTGTTATTTAGCTATGTTTTCTGTTATTGTTATAATATCATGCTCAACTACATACAACTCCAGCTCACTTCTATTTTTGATACTTATAGAATAAGGCAAGCTATATTTAATGTGTAACTTATTTTACTTTTGCACTTAAACGTTTGATTTTACATTTCTGTGCATATCTGTTTTTACTCCATTGTTTATCCTGTCATGTGCAGTTCTAAACCTGTTCTGTGCTAAATCCCCTGCCCCCATTCTCTAGTTTAACAATCCACAACTAACCTACTCATATGCCTTTCCTAACACATTGGTGCCCCTCCAGTTCAAATGTGATCCGTAGTGTCCTAACAAGTCCCATTTGTTCCAGAAGGAGTCCCAACACCCCATAAACCTATACTAAGATTTGAGCCACATGTTAAGGTCTTCTAATCTCCTCAGTCTAACCTGGACTGGTGAGCAGCATAGGTACAACTTCAGAGAAGACTACCTTCTCAGTTCTTCTCCTCAGCCCTGCACTTAACTCTTTAAAAGTTTGGACTGCAGAACTGACAGACCGCCCTTATATATGTCATTTGTCCCACCATGGGTAATGACAACTGGATCCTGGTCTGTCATCTGTTCCAGGGAGGTTTCCCACCTATGCATGTGGAATGTGAGACTCTCTCCAACTCTGGAGCAAATAGAGTCAAAGAACCATCTAGCTCTGCAAGGACCTGAGAACAGTTTGACTCTTCCAGTTCTGTGTTTGATGCACCCTTTGCCTTGCACCTTGCGACTGTGACCCACCTATCTCTACTTGTCTGATCTCCCATCCAACCTTAGGATTGCACACAGTCTCTAGAAGACACCTGGGCCAGGTCTGCCAATTCACTACTACAATGCAAGCCAGCTAACTCCCACCTTCAGTTCAGTGACCCTGAGTTTAAGGTGCTGGATCAGCTGACATCTCCTATTGATGTATCCTTCAAGGAGGACTGACTCCTCTAAGCCGTCATCTAGCATTGTCATCATCAGTATTGTCAGTTTCATATTATTATCATTATTGTTATTATTATACCTTTTACACTTCTTTGTAGTTTCAGTGTTTGTACATTTTACTGTATAAATATTGACTCAATAAAAATGTCATTTTTCAAGCCAAAAATTGCAACTTTTGTACATGTTTTTTGAGAAAAAAATGTAACACTAAGGAGGTTAAAATAAATGCTTTCTTCCTGAGGTATGAAGACAAATGTTCTCACTTTCTAGCGCTGACTCATTACTTTTTGAGTGCTAAATGGTGTTTCTTCATATGCCTTTACTTATTCCAACTATGGAATCGCTGTTACTTTAAACTAGTGCTGTGATGCTAGTTATTTACTTACAGACTTGCTGATTTCAGCTATCACTTTCTGCCCTGCCTTGCTTAGCCCACGCTCAAGAAAAAGAACAAATAACAAATATCTTTACAAACGCTTCCACAAAGACTGTGGTACTTTACTCCTGTACAGGCAAAAAAAAAACTAAAGAGGGAGAAAGCTTTAAAAAGTCCTACATGTCTCCTTGGCAACAACTAAAAGCTTTTAGAAGTAAAATTAGTATTTTAATTAACTCTCACACAGCAGTAGCACAACACACTCCACACTTCTTCCAATTCAGCCTGTAAGGATGACGTTGGCACCGAGGACCATATTGTTCACCATATATGCGTTTTATATTGGGGATCAGAAGGTGCCAGGTTCTGCCAATCATATTCATGTGAGTAGTTAATGATCAAGAAGTGTGACCACCTTGGCATAAAAGCAGAACCATCTGGAGTTTGAGCTCAAGTATTATATAGGGTGGTCCAGATCTAATTATGCAATTTTCATTACGCTATAACTTATTAAGTTTATTACATAGAAAATCACCCGAAAAATCCCAGACCATCGAGAAGTGTGGGAACTGACGACATGAAGAATCGTCTTCGCGCCAAACTGGAATCGTCTCCGCATAAATCAAAGTCATCCAGACGATCTGGATCTGCATAATTAGATCTGGACCACCCTGTTGTATATTACATTAAAGTGACCTGTCGCTTCTTATCAAGATTTACAGAATGTGTGTGACAGCTAATGCTTAACTAAAAATGCACAATGAAACCGGACCATGATCCATGCACACCAACAGAATGGCAAAGTCACACTGCAGACCTCAGCCCCTTTGAGATGGTGTGGAGGGACATCAAAGGAGCGGTGCAGACACAAAACCCCACAGACATCGATGAACTAACTAATGTCTTTTAAGAGACTGCTGGACTCATACCAAGACTGACAGCTTCAGGTTTTTACTGCTGAAGATTTGTCTATAATTCAGTATACTTTTTCAAATGTGGCTTATTTTTTTATCACGTGCTAAATGGTGCTCTATCCAATTACTCTTCATATGGTGGTTTAGCAATGCCAATCCACTAAATCTATATGTGTTTGGATTGTGGGAGGAAATCGGAGCGCCTGGGGAGAACATGCAGACTCTAGGCTGGGAACACCTGGGACATTTCCCCTCATTCTCCTTCACTGCAAGACAGTAGAGCTACCATTGTGCCTCCCAATAATAAATATCTTCAATATCTTCCATCCATGAATCTATCCATCCATCCATTTTCCAACCCACTGAATCCGAACACAGGGTCACAGGGGTCTGCTGGAGCCAATCCCAGGGCACAAGGCAGGAACCAATCCCAGGCAGGGTGCCAGCCCACCGCAGGACACAAACACCCACACACCAATCCACCTAACCTGCATGTCTTTGGACTATGGGAGGAAACCCACGCAGACACGGGGAGAACATGCAAACTTTACACAGGGAGGACCCAGGAAGTGAACCGGGTCTCCTAACTGCGAGGCAGAAGCGCTACCACTGCACCACCGTGCCGCCCCCATGAATTTATTCATATACATTTCTCCACTATATGCAAATTATTAATAATCATCCAGCCATCTTCTTAACCCGATTATCCAGGTTAGTTAGAGTCATAGACAGCTGGAGCCTATCCAAGCATGCATAGGTCACAAGAAGGAACACACCAGGATAATAATATCATCATCATCTTCATAAATGTTGTTCTCGGTATCTTCCATCCATTTATCAGTTTAGCAACCCCAGCTCATCTAAGATTAATCTGGATAAAGCTTAGGAAATTCAATCCAGATGTTTTAGCATAAGGGTGGCAGAGCAAAGCTGTAATTTCCTGCTTTACTGTGCCAGTTTCTACGTGGAGTGTACATGTTCTTCCTGTGTATTTATAGATTGACATCAGTGCCAGTGAATTTACTTACTCAAAAGCATTCTAATCAGTTTTTTTATTAGTCAGCAAATGTGACTCTATGTATTTTCTGAGTTTTTCTTTTTTTTGTGCAAGACATGCCATTGAAAAGGTGGCTTGGCTCTTTCAAAAATCTAAGGCTTTTATTAAAAATACAAAGCAGTGTAATCAGTTCAATTCAGATTTATTGTAATGTATGCAAAGTACAATGAAACTTACTACGCTGCTGCTTGCCAGGCATCTCGCTCTGTAAAGTAAGAATGCAGAATATAATGGGTGGCTGGGGGTTCGGTTGTCATAATTCCACCCATGATGGCAACATGGAAATACTGTAGTGTATCAATAAAATACGAGTTGGACAAAAGAACCTGGGATAAAATATTTATTTCTGGTTTTCTTTCGTTACCACAGGGATGCCTCATAAATAATGAAAGGCGTGTTTTCTTTAAATTAAAACCTTGGCTTCTTCAAAGTGATTATATTTGGTAAGTTTTAAGGCATTTTCTTTTACCTTTGGACCCCAGTATGCTATAGCCCCATGAACAGAGAAGGTATTTTTAACATTTATAAAAAAAAAAAAAACAACAACAACTTTACAGCACAATTTCAAGTGAGAAATGATCATATACAGTACCATGACTGTGAGGAAACACATTCAGTATTTTTCAAGTGGAAGTTATCTTTTAATATTCATTTTCAAGTTTTTGTCCATAATTTAAGCTTTTATATAGGTCACATTCAATCTAAAAATTAACTGTACCAAACTGAAAAAAGACAAGCTATGAACATTAGCTCTGTCACAGTCTGTGTAGTGGTTGAGAATAACTTCAGAAATATAGATAGATACTTTATTAATCCCAAGGGGAAATTCACATAATCCAGCAGCAGTATACTGATACAAAGAAACAATATTAAATTAAATAGTAATAAAAATGAAAAGAATTAAAATAAAATTAATGTTCGCATTATTTGTGACTCTGCCCTAAAGGAGTGGGCAATAAACTAGTTGTCCTAATATGTCATTTTACCGGAATGCTAAAAACTAGTGAAACATTTGCAAACACGTTTAAGTGTAAACATCAAATCAAATATGTTTAATGAAAGCAGCAACAGTAAACATTACCTGGACTCCAGTTATGCAGCACACTGAAAATGTGCAGGAATGGCATTCTTCGTTCGTTTGTTCGTTCTTTCTTTCCCTTGGTGAGACAGCCCTCTTTCACATTAGATAGATTTCTCCTCCCCTATCTGTGACTCCATATTGGTCTTATTTGACTAAGTGGAGGTGGGTCGGTCCATTGGAACACCACCCTATCCAGGTTGATCACAGTTTTGTTTCTAATTACTCACATAACCCTATAATTACATAAAATACGTTCAGATAATCAACAAATTGAAGGACTGTAAAAAGAGCCTCAAACTTGTTATTTAAAGCCTCTAGTATGTGATGGTGGTTTAATTCAACAGAAAGGTTACAATGCAGAAAGTAAATAGGAATAACAGGAAATATAAAGAAGAAATAACTGAATGTGACTAATTTCAAAGGACTGCTGCACACTTCTTAGTTCTTCTTGGCAGACAACATCATCACACATTCTGTGAAGCTGCAGACAGGGCAGGTGGCCAGACAGGCGATGGAGAAAGGACAATGTGTGACACGTTCAGTGAGAGGACAGGCTGAATGACTGGGGCAGAGCAGAAAAGCCACACATGCACATGTGGAGCAGCACAGTGACACACTAGGTGGCATCTGATGGCCATGTGGTTGCTGGCGTGGATTTCATATCATGTCCCAAAGATGCATGTTAATTGGTAACTCCATGTTTGTTTATGTGCATGTCATTGTGCCCAGTGATGGACTGGTGCATCTTCTTAGGTAGATAATGCTGTGCACACAATCCTACAAGGATACCCACTGGCTCCGCACAAGGCTGAATTCGATAAGAGGGTTAAAAAAGGAACAGAAGAATGGGTGATGTAAGATTTGTAAATATTTAAGCATAATGGATTATAGTAAATGCATTGTTTCAGTCGGGTAAGCGTTTTTAAAATACATCTCTACTAAGAAAGTAAGAAATTTAACAAACGAGAGGAGCCTATTCAGTCAATCAAGCTCATTTTTGTAGCTTAATAGCTAAGCTGTCCCAACATCTCAACCAGATATTTCTTAAAAGTTGTCAAGGTTTCTTTTTCAAATAAATGCCTTGGTAGCTTGTTCCAGATTCTCCCTGGCTTCAAATGCACTTTCCCCTTAATTGCCACTCATGTACATTTTTTACACTTAAGCTTAAGGAATTCTGTTGGACCTACTTATCCGTGCCTTTCAGAATTCTAAAGACCTACATTAGGTTCCCATGCAGTCTCCTCTGTTCGAAATTAAACAATTTTAATTCTCCAAGTCAGTCAAAGTGGGACATGTGATTAAGTCCATGGCTGTGCCTGATTGCTCTCCTCTGCACAGCCTCAAGTGCTGCTATGTCTTTTTTGTAATATGGCGACCAGAGCTGCACACAATTCCCCTGATATGGTCTCACTGGTGCATTTTTTTAGTCTCGTCCTTTAATTTACATTCAACGGCAATGAAAGCCTACCTAAAATGTGACTTTGAGAACACTGGTCACTGGTATGTAGTATAGTCAAAGTTTTCTTACTTGACCCTTTGATGAGCCTCATGGAGGTCAGGTATCAAAATGCCAAATAAAGGGGCGCTGGCTGTTGCTACAGTTAGATGTTGTGTTTGCTGTAGAATACGTCAAAATGTGTTATCAGGAATTAGGGTCTATTATGGTAAAGACTTATAATGCTTAGTTTCTGTGCACTCAGTTTACTGTTGCTGAGTAAGTTATTGATAAATGGCGTGTAAAGTCTGTCGTATTTTGGTCTGTCTTGTCATCGGTGTCTGTGAAAGATATCGTAGCCTGGCACTTGACTAAAAGATAAATGGGGTTCGTTTGGGAATATTACAGGTGAGGTGGGTCCCTCCGTGATACCCCCCATGACAAACATGAGCCCAACCGCAAACTGTAGGCAGTTAGTGACAATACTGACCTGGGAAAATGTCAATTGCAACACCTTCACGACACTATACGGTATCGACCAAATCTGGTACTGACAACAACAAACAGTGTCTACATATACAAGGATGTATGGCAGGCATTCAAAATTTTACTGTCAATTTGTAATATGACATGGAGTCAATGAATGTTTCCTTACAGGTCTAATTTTTGTGCCTTTCCTGAAGAAGGGGCCTAAGCTGCCTTAAACGCTTGCATATTGCCAGCTTGATAACATCAGCTCAGGGTGGTTTTGTACCAGTATTGTTTTGCAGTCTGTATAAATATTCCATTGTTGTTCAGGATTAACCTCTCCCTTAGATACACTCATTTCATTATGGCTAATATGTCCAGCTCACACTGAAATTTTGCAAGGCTATAAGTCTGAAATTCACTGAAGACAGTGCACTTATCCACCATTTACATATGACAATGGAATTAAATATTACAATACATAGCTAAAATCAATTTGTTTTTTACACCTAAGTTACATGATGACTTGACCATCACATTTATAAAGGTATGAAGATTCATGCCTAAACTTTGAGTATTCCAGTTCTGAAAATCAACACTCTGGCAACTTTGTAAATGTATGTATGCTGGCATCAAAGCATTTATGTACTGTAGGTGTGCCAGGAACTCACCTCCCTTAGGCTGTTGAACCTGCAGTCAACACAAGTGCCTCTCCTGTGTTTGGAAATGAAAAGGTTTCCTGAGTGAGCCATCCTGATAACTATGGGCATGCCAGTTTACTGCATACCATAATCCAAGGTCAGCTCTTCTTAGGCTTTAAATCACAAAAAAACAAACTTTAAAGCTTTGTACAACTTTGTGAGGGATTATGTGTAATGTATGATGATGAGTGCCAATAAGACAGATCGCATGTTGGCATCTAAACTCCTTACGCCATTGAGTCTCATGCCAATGCAACCTGTGCTAAACATACACCTAGAAGTGGAAGTGAAAAACTTACTAGAGGAAGGTTGATGAGTAACTTGACCAGCTCACTGAGGACTTCACCAGTAGACATGCCATGTGCCAAACTGCCCTCCTTTCAGGTCCTCAATGTTTCATCCAAAAAAAGCATAATCATACTCTTCGAGATTAAAACCTACCATGTTGTGCCCGCTGTAGGTTGCACCAGTATACAATATACAATAGCAGTTTCTTCTCCCAGACTGAACATGTCGCTATTTAGTTTAG
Source organism: Polypterus senegalus (assembly GCF_016835505.1). Lineage (NCBI taxonomy): Eukaryota > Metazoa > Chordata > Cladistia > Polypteriformes > Polypteridae > Polypterus > Polypterus senegalus. Next base: position 181,485,384 of record NC_053157.1, read on the forward strand.
AAACTCTTTAGCGGTCATTTAAACTGGTGGCTCCAACATTTAATCGTGTGGCTGCGGGTTTTAATTCCAACCAATTTCAAAATTACTTCTGTAAGAGCCATTTGTTAGTTAGTAAGGTTATGTTAAGTTGCTAGAAGTATTTTCTTAGTTATGTTAAAATTAGGGCTAGGCAAGTTAACACGTTATTATCGTGTTAACTCATTAATTAATTAATGCCGACAATTAACACCATTTTTGTTATTATTATTTTGAAAGCCTCAGTCTCACTAGCGAACGATAGAGATCAGTGATCTTGTTACAGCGCTTTTCAATACGCTTTTGCTAGAAGAAAAGTTAGCTTTGTTGATTGACCTCGATTCCCTGTGTGTGCGTGAGTAGCGAAGAGCAATCAGCTTCTAAAATGGCATGTGGAGAGATACCAATGTGAATGCTCAAAGCAAACTAATCCGTGAATGACTTTTTTCGTATTATCGCTGAATCGGATTCTCATTGTCGGACTCCGAGTTTGGTGCAAGTGATCTGGAGATGCAGATCGATAACGAAACTGAGGTACCTGCAACCGCTGATCGGTCCCCAGCTGATTGTGTTGCTGAACACGTTCTTGTAGCTGATGCACCTATGGCAACATTCGCCTGGGAGGACAGACATGATGTCTGGAAGTACAAACCATACTGCATCTCGCTGCAGTTGCCACCCCCGCACCCCTGTCTCATAAAGACAGCCAGGCAGCCAGTTGTAAACTGGAAACAGGCGCTGAGAGCTGGGAAAAACAGGGAGCAACAGACGTTTTATGTTGATTTATGTGTGAAACCATTGCTTTGTGCGCTTTTCACAAAACTGGGAAAAATATTAGCCCTCAAAGATTTGCTACTGAACATACTGTTTATGCTGCTGCCTGATAAAAAGAAAGTGTTTCTGCTGGTATACAATACAATTTATTTTTGTATAGCCCAAAATATGGGCTTTAACAGGCCCTGCCTCTTGACAGCCCACCAGCCTTGACTCTCTTAGAAGACAAAGAAAAACTCCCCCAAAAAAACCCTGTAGGGAAAAAATGGAAGAAACCTTGGGAAAGGCAGTTCAAAGAGAGACCCCTTTCCACGTAGGCTGGGCATGCAGTGGGTGTCAAAAAGAACGGGGCCAACACAATACAATACACAGAACAGAGCAAATCCTCAATACAGTATAAAAATAAACATTTTAGAAGTAAGTAGCATAATTTTAACAGTAGATGATATCACATAATATGATTTGGATTTGTTAAGAGTCCTGGAGACCTCATCCATCAAGCTGCCTCCTCCATTTGGCCGTTCCACAACTGAAATAGCACTAATCCGATGAAAGGACCCCTCTTTCCTACGATTCCTGCGATCCTCCATCAGGGATGACTTTACTTTAGGCAGGCAAAACAACTTGGTAAGTGGGCCAAGGCACCAAGTGCCACATTTGAGTACCGAGAAGAGAAACAGAATAGGTGAGTGTTAGTATCCAATTATAACTATCATGTTACTTATGTTTTAGTGCTAATGACTAACAACAGAGATGCAGTATGTACAGTTAACCAGCAGCTCTAGTCAGGATATGCTAAACTGAAGTAGTGAGTCTTTAGCCGGGATTTAAAAGCTGAGACTGAAGGTCTCTTATAGTAGCAGGCAGACCATTCCACAGTTTAGTGGCCCTGTAAGTAAAAGCTCGACCTCCCACTGTTATTTTATTAATCCCTGGAATCATAAGCAGACCGGCATCTTGAGATCTTAATGTGCGCTCTGGTTTGTAAGTCATAATAAGTTCAGACAAGTAAGCTGGACCTTGGCCATTTAATGCTTTATATGTTAAAAGGAGAATTTTGAAATCTGCCCTAAACTTAACCAGGAGCCAGTGTAAGGATTTAAGAACTGGAATTATGTGTTCATATTTTCTTGTCCTTGTAATAATTCTTGCAGCAGCATTTTGGATTAACTGGCAGCTGAATAAAGAACAGTTTGAACATCCAGTGAACACCGTATGGCAGTAGTCAATCATACTAGAAATAAATGCATGAATTAATTTCTCCGAATCCTGTTTATTTAGAAAGCGCCTTAATTTCCCAACATGTTTAAGATTGAAGAAACATGATTTGGACAATTTTGTAACATGCACTTTAAATGACATGCTAGAGTCAAAGATATCTCCTAGATTGCGGGCTGATTTAGTAAAAATAATGGTGATTCCAACTGAGTTAAATGACGACAAAATATTGTTGTGATCAGCGTCATTCCCTCCAACAATTAACATCTCTGTTTTATCTGTGTTTAAAGACAAGTAGTTCTCATCCATCCACTCCTTTAATTCACTAACACAACTAATTAAAGACAACATCGGAGAAACTTCATTTGATCTAAATGAAAGGTATAACTGGGTGTCATCTGCATAAGAGTGAAAATTAACATTATGTTTCCTAATGAGAGATCCCAGTGGAAGCATGTAAATTGAAAACAGTAAAGGTCCCAGTACTGAGCCCTGCGGGACACCATATCTCACTTCTGTGTATAATGATGGAGTACTGTCAGCACATTTCTGTACATATTGGAATCGATTTGATAAATAAGAACTAAACCAAGCGAGAACAGTGCCTGTAAGCCTGTGCAGTAAAATAGAATGGTCAATGGTGTCAAATGCTGCACTTAAGTCTAACAACATAATTACAGTGGAGTTTCCTTTATCAGAGGATATCAGAATGTATCAGCTCAGATAAAACAGATTTAGAAATGTTAACTTGCTATTGCTCAGAGGGTGTCTGTTATAATGTTGTGATCGTGGCTCTGGACTCTGAAGGTAACTTGTTTTAATGTAATAAACTAGATAAAACATTAATGCCCTCGCAGTGGCAAAAAGCTTTTGTTTTATATTTGATTCGATTACATTAATTTTTAAGTTTAGATTTACAAGAAACATTTTAACAGCTCTGCGGTGGGCTGGCGCCCTGCCCGGGGTTTGTTTCCTGCCTTGCGCCCTGTGTTGGCTGGGATTGGCTCCAGCAAGACCCCGTAGTTGGGATATAGCGGATTGGATAATGGATGGATTTTAACTGCTATTATGTACAGGGAATACTGCTGTTAAAAAGCACCTTATTTGTTTAAAGTGTTTGCAAACCAAATACACACAATACACTACTTTTGAGTTAATTATTGAATTTTGCACATAATGTGACTGTATGCGATTAATCGCAGACAATTGTGTGATTACTCACGATTAAAAATTTTAATCGCTGCTCAGCACTAGTCTAAAGCAATGAGGCGTTATTGAAAATATTCAGTCCTACTTTATTAAAATATTTCAAAATTTTTGACAGAGAAAAAAGAAGAGACTCGATACTGTGACGATCCCGCTTTGAGTCAACTGACTTCTTATTCTGAATGACGCGATATCAACGATCCCCGGCCGCTGCGCGCCTCCACCACAGCCCGCCTCTTACCTGCACTTCTACTTCGCTCGCTACTCTTCTCTTCTCTTTTCGCTTCCTTGCTAACTGACCATTACCTGATCTTCAATCACTCCGGCTGGGCTGCATATAAAACTGCTTTATTCGGACATCTGCAAATCATGAAGCGTTTATGACAAAGTCATACTGATAATAACTATGTTGCGAGGTCCGGTTCCAGAGCGCGTAGCCTACAAGAATTTCAGCTCCTTACGCGGCTCCTGTTCTCGCTGCCCCGAGAAGGATTTGCACACCCAGTCGTCGGCACTAAACTAAAAACAACATAACGGTGCAGATGCTCGGGATTTTACGGAAGCGAATTAGGGCCACTAAAATAAAAAATACGAACAGGGTGAAGAAAATACATTTGTATGTCAGGAATAAATTGTCGACATTTCCACTGTAATCTCGACGCTTATGTAAAATGTTTACGAAATGGCAAAGTTAAACTTGAGAGAGAAAAACAAGGGTTTAAAGTGGAAATGCCGGGAATATAAACGGCGAGAATAAAGTGGAAACACTTTTTTGTTCTTCTCCGTGGCCCTAATACGCTTCCGTAGGATTTTGACGGCTCTTATTTTAAATAAAAGTTATCCGAGTACGGCGAGGATTTGCTGTTTGTGTTTGTTCTTGCAATGGCCGCCAATACGGCCGTTGTAGTATTAAAACATCATAAAACAAAGCATGTGCAAACGCACATGTAACGTTCAAAATTCTTAACCAATGTTCGAACATTTATTTATTTTTAATTTGGAAAATTCTAACCTTCTGACTAATTTGACAGCCCTCGTACGAACATACCAACCACCACACGCGTCTCACAGCTCAGCAAAATCTCTGCAAGTGACGCGAACGATTCTTTTTTTTTCAATAGAGAAGTTTATTTAAATGTTACTTGCCAAGAAGACGCACATTGCATTACAGTAGGAACTAAAAGCCATAATTATTTTGTTAGCGTTTCATAAAAATCAATGCCCAGTGAAACACTCATGTTTTCCTCAGAAGTAACTTCATCTCGCCTGACTGTTGGAGTTGTGCTGCATTCAGAGGCCTTCACGCCTTCCCACTTCATTCTGTTCAGGTAAGTTTATCCTTATAGTGTTAGCTGAAAATCAAGATTGCTGTTGAATCCTCGTTCAACGCACAGGAAAAGGAATTGCATATTAGTTCTAATTTTTTATGAAAACGTAAAAAGCAAAGGGAAGTCATTAAGAGGGTATCCCATTATTCCTGATACATTACAACAGGTACATTTCATTTCTCTCCGAACTCACAAAAATTCAGTAACTGACACCTTAGAATTGTCACACCTGAGTTACAACCTGGGAGGTCATTCATGTGAAATACGAAGAAGTTCATATTTGTCATGGCTCGGAAATACAGCATTACAGTCGAGGATACTAATGGAGGATGGGCCTGGTTAGGATGGAGCTGTGAACTGACCTTGGTAGATAAAGAATGGCATTACAGATGTAGTAAGAAATAATAGGAAGTACAGCAAGGCACACAAAGGGAATTCTGAAGGACCGCTGACCGTAATAACTTGGTACCTCTGCACCCTCAAAACATCAAGCTTAGAAATTGTCGACTTGAGTGTGCAGCTTCATTGAAGGGTAGAACCAGAGCTACAGTTGACAAACATGTAATAAGGAGCAGAAGAAAGTGAAGAAAATAAAGTAAGTGAGTTAGCCACCCTGTCAAGAGTGTGTCAAGCCTTAGTGTGAGGCAAAAGGTATATTTCTGTGTGTCAGATGACCTCAGACGTATCTTCGCAGAAGCCACCTTGTGCTTCAAAGCTAATGAAGTCCAAACTCGATGCCTCAACTCTGTCTGAGCGCGGTTTCCACATGTCTATATGTTTATCATTAGGTTAACAGGCGACGACTCTGTGTGAGTGAGGTGTGTCACTGCACTCCATGGATTAGCATTCTGAACAGGGTGCTTCCTGCCTTGTTACCTGAAGGTTCTCAGACTCATTCCTGATTTCTGAACAGAAGTTAACAAATGATAATCTGATAATGCAGAGAGACACCACAGCAGCTCTTCTTTAACAGAGTTTCGGTTGTTTGACGTTGCCTCATGAAAGAAAAAAAACAAAATATGGCAGAGTGAAAAGGACCTACTGGGTAACCACTTGTGGATGGTGCTCACCATTACACAGATCAAGGATAGACATTCTGCCCACCATGCAGACCCATAGCAGAACTCATTCTTTTTCTCGGCAGTCCTTATTTATAAATGCTGCACTGTATACAATGAACTTACTTTCAGTATCTTTTTTGTGACTAAACCAAGACTTCAGAAACAGTCCCCATAATAAACAATACCCTGGGACGCACCACCAGTCTGCTTCAAGTCTCGGCCTCAGGTGCAGGCCTGTGGTTGCTCCTCTTCCTCTCACTTTTTCATTTCTAAACCACAAGTGTCAGTTGCGAACTGCATTATGTGTGTGTGTGTGTGTGTGTTTTTATACATTTGTTTCCTCATGGGAGCGTCACTGGTTTCCTCTCAATCGGCTCTTCTTGATTTCCTGGAGCTGCAGCAATCTAGTTTAACCCCATCCACGTTTCATCGCCTGAAATGCAAAACTTGTAAATGAAGGAAGTGATTGTCTCGTGTCTCTTGGCCCCCAACAGGTCCTTCTCACCGTCAGTATGGCTTGTAAATCAGTGTTCTGTTCTGTGTATCTTCTTTTTGACACCCACTGCACGCCCAACCTACCTGGAGTGGGGTCTCTTTTTGAACTGCCTTTCCCAAGGTTTCTTCTATTTTTTATCCCTACAAGGGTTTTTCCTTGTCTTCTTAGAGAGTCAAGGCTCGGGGGGTGTCAAGACGCAGGTCCTGTTAAAGCCCATTGTGGCACTCCTTTTGTGATTTTGGGGTATATAAAAAAAAATGGATTTATTGTAAACACTTGTTACTTTTTAAGTGTCATGGACATTTCTAAAAAAAAATCCCATTCCTCCATTGGTTTCCTGAACCTGCTTATTTCAATTAAAGCTGACAGGTCAGAAACACTTCACATCAAATTAGATTATATATTTGTGCCAGCCACAGTTGGACTCGGGAGGCAAAAATCTTTTTCAGTGGTCACATTTGGTCATGAAGAGCCACCACATTGTGTAGTCGTGTCAGAATGGGTGTACTGCTGCCTGCAGGTGGACCAATGCAGATGGACGTAAGCCGTCAATTCTGGTCCTGGAGATTGCAGTGCCAAGTGAAGTTAGGATCGTCAAAGTCCAACATGCCACCCTGTCCACTCATCCATATGTTTTGTATTCCTCGTTCAGGATCAAAGGGTAACAATGGTTATCCTAGCAAGATCTGAACAGGGCACTTTCTCACACAAACCATACCCACCCACATGGGGCACATGCAAAGTGCACCCAGGAGGTGAGCAGGGAGGGATTTGAATGTGGGAGCTGTGAGGTAGCAGTTGCACCCACATTGCAGTATATTGATTATGTATCTAAAAATCAGTAAAAACACCCGAAAGTTCATCTGTTGTGAAACTTTCTGTCATTTCCACCATAAATGAACAATGGAAAATTTTAAATAATCCAGATTTTTTTTTTTACCTTGCTGTGCCTTTGGGGTCAGTTTTGACCCGTCATTGACTTGAATAGATTTTCCACGGCAATTAAGTTAATACATTTGCTCACAACTTTAAAAACATTCTAAATATCATTTCCTCACCTCAGAAATGTACTGAAATACCCAAACTTTACAAAAAGCAATTAAAAAGTTTTCAAATGTCCCATTTGTTTAGAGCATTTTCAACATTGTCATGGCCTTCAGGTTAGTTTTAACCTACTATAGACTTTAATGGAGGATGCTTTGTTTGTTCACATTCCATAAAAATCTCCTCAATCTCGTCTGACCATAAGTTTTAGAACATGGTCAGATGGTCAATACAATACAGTACAGTTTATTTTTGTATAGCCCAAAATCACACAAGAAGTGCCACAATGGGCTTTAACAGGCCCGGCCTCCTATCAGGACCCCCGGCCTTGACTCTCTAAGAAGACAATGAAAAACTCTCTTATGGGGGAAACAATGGAAGAAACCTTGGGAAAGGCAGTTCAAAAAGAGACCCCATTCCAGGTAGGTTGGGCGTGCAGTGGGTGTCAAAAAGAAGGGGGTCAATACGATACAATGAAGAGAACAAATCCTCAATACAGTATAAAGATAAAAAATTTACGTACGTTTAAGTACGGAGCAGAATTTAACAGTAGATGATATCACATAATATGGATTTGTTTAGAGTCCTGGAGACCTCATCCATCAAGCTGCCTCCCTCATTTGGCCCTTCCACGGCTGAAACAGTGCTGGGCCAGTCAATCCAATGAAAGGACCCCTCTACCCCATGATTCCTGCAATCCTCTATCAGGGATGACTTTACCTTAGGCAGGCAAAACAACTTGGCATGTGGGCCGTGGCACCAAGTGAGACTTTTGAGTACCGAGAAGAGAAACAGAATAGGTGAGGGTTAGTAACAAATTATAACTATCATGTTACTTACAGTCATGGCCGAAATTATCGGCACCCCTGGAATTTTCCCAGAAAATGCATCATTTCTCCCAAAAAATTGTTGCAATTACAAATGTTTTGGTATACACATCTTTATTTCCATTATGTGCATTGGAACCACACAATTAAATAGAGAAAAAAAGCCAACTCTGACATCATGTCACACAGAACTCTAAAAATGGGCCAGACAAAATTGACACCTTTTCAAAATTGTGGGTAAATTGTTTTATTTCAAGCATAAGATGCTCGTTTGAACTCACCTGTGGCAAGAAACAGGTGCTGGCAATATAGCAATCACACCTGAAGCCAGTTAAAATGGAGAAAAAAGTTGACTTAACCTTTCTGTTGTGTGTCTGAGTGTGCCACACTAAGCATGGAGAACAGAAAGAAGAGCAGAGAATTGTCTGAGGACTTGAGAACAAAAATTGTAGAAAAATATCAACAATCTCAAGGCTACAAGTCCATCTCCAGAGATCTTCATGTTCCTTTGTCCACTGTGCACAACATAATAAAGAAGTTCACAACACATGGCACTGTAGCTAATCTCCCTGGACGTGGACAGAAGAGAAAAATTGATAAAAGACTGCAACGAAGGGTAGTCAGAATGGTGGATAAACAGCCCCAATCAACTTCAAAACATATTCAAGCTGCTCTGCAGACTCAGAGTGCAACAGTGTCAGCTCGAACTATCCGTCAACATCTGAATGAAATGAAACGCTATGGCAGTAGAGCCAGGAGGACCCCACTGCTGACACAGAAACATAAAAAGCCAGACTGGAGTTTGCCAAGATGTACTTGAGGAAGCCAAAATCCTTCTGGGCGAATGTCTTGTGGTCAGATGAGAACAAGGTAGAACTTTTTGGTAAAGCTCTTCATTCAACTGTTTATAGAAAATGGAACGAGGCCTACGAAGAAAAGAACACAGTACCTACAGTCAAACATGGTGGAGGTTCTAAGATGTTTTGGGGATGTTTTGCTGCCTCTGGCACTGGATGCCTTGACTGTGTGCAAGGCATCATGAAATCTGAAGACTAGCAAAAGATATTTGGGCACAATGTAGGGCCCAGTGTCAGAAAGCTGGGTCTGCGTCAGAGGTCATGGGTGTTCTAGCAGAACAATGACCCCAAACATACCTCTAAAAGCACCCAGAAATGGTTGAAGACAAAGAGCTGGAGAGTTTTGAGGTGGCCAGCAATGAGTCCAGATCTAAATCCAATTGAACACTTATGGAGAGATCTCAAAATTGCCGTTGGGAGAAGGCGCCCTTCAAATCTGAGAGACCTTGAGAAGTTTGCAAAAGAAGAGTGGTCGGACATTCCAGTTGAGAGGTGTAACAAGCTTGTTGATGGTTATAGGAAGTGCTTGATTTCAGTTATTTTTTTCCAAAGGGCGTGCAACCAAATATTTGAGTTTTGTGTGAAATTATGTCAGATTTGGCTTTTTTTCTCTGTTTTTTGTGTTGTTCCAATGCACATAAAGGAAATAAACATGTGTATACTAAAACATTTGTAACTGCAACAATTTTCTGGAAAAGTTCCGGGGTGCCGATAATTTCAGCCATGACTGTATGTTTTAGTGCTAATGACCAGCAACTGTGATGCAGTCTGTACAGTTAATCAGCAGCTCTAGTCAATCAATATAAAACAAAGTTGGGTGAAACATACAATGTCCAGGGCACCTAAAACAACAACAAAACACCCATAAGGCACAGCATCAAGTCAGCAATAGAAGACATGACAAGTGCTAATGCTGCCTTTCTCATGGTAACCTCTGAAATTCCCCATCATCTCTTCCAGCGGACAAACGGGATGTGATGGCAACCATCTAAAAGATGGGAGTGCTGCTCGTAGTGAAGGCAGACATCAGCTTGGAATAGAATATGCACATCATCAGCTTCAAAACCCAGCGATTAACTCGAGGAGTAGTCATCAGTCCCAATTGTGTTGGTTTCAAGCATCTTTATACAAAGAAAAAAATGCAAGCAAGCTGAGCAAAATGATGCAGATGCAATGACTGCGAGAAGGAGGACAAGCAGCTTTATAAAACTTTTGTTGCTTTATTTATTTTACAATGACAGAAATGGTACAGCACAATACTTTGTAGGGCAGTGAGCACCACTTCTGTATGTATACAAATGAACTTGTACAATATTATACATCTTAGGATTCAAGAAGCATTTTGTTTACTAAAAAGATACATATTCACAGGTCTCTGGCACAGAACCCTCCCTACTCAGTGTTCCTCAGGCAAATCCTCTCTACCCTCGTAGGAAATGAAGGGCTGCCTGAACACAGCACCAAAAGACCAGAAGCCTCAGGCCTCCCTGCCTTTCCGAACGAAACTACACGCCGCCTCGGCCTCGACAGAAATGTCAAACCTTCTACTTGATAGAAAGGGAAGCGGGATGAGTGACTGACCCCCCGCAGAATGTCATCAGATTCACATCATTTCATTATGGCAGATAGGAACCAAGGGAAGGACACTGATCATCCTTTTTTTTTTTCTTTTTTCCTGAACGGTATGGTTCATTTAAAATGAAACCCCCTGTGACCACCAATCTCTTCAGATCCCACATCTACTCTCCAGGTGTTGGCACAGCATGGGAATTAGTGCAAAGCGGTTATTAAAGGCTGACCCGAGTGATCAGGTGCCAAAACTGTGTGCCAGTGTCATTCCTGTAAACACACTGGACTGGATAAATGGGGGGCAACAGGACCACCCCCCACCCCAAGAACTGCATTGGGGCCGCAGCTCCTGCCACTTTACAGCATTGTCGCTCTCCATGGCTTTCTTGTGATTCAAATGGCTGTCTTGTGCTCTGTGTACCTTGTGATGGTCCCCATTCTCACCGCCAGCTCTTAACAGGAGACCAGCTAGCATGGACCCTGCTTGGAGACTTAGGGAGCAACTGAAATGGCTATTTTTCACAATTTTTTTTTGCTATAAATATTTACCTTTTTAATATAAAATGGCAATAAAATGGACATGTGATCTTTTCAAGTTCACATGTTACAGTAGCAATTGTGTTCCAAGAACTGAACTGAGTTTACTAGAAATAAAAATCCAAACTGGGGTTAGTGGTTAACAAGCAACATCATTAACACGGCTTGATTTTGGATATGATTTGCTAACGTGTTAAGCTACTTCTCATCCTTTCATTTCACTTTTTCCAAGAATTAGTAAAGGGAGGTTCTGTGCAAGAGGTGTTTCCAAATCCCGTATTTTACACCCAAGAGTGTGTTAAACAAAGACATGGAATTGAAGTCGTATTAACAGTCGTGTTTAGAACTGGACGACTAGAGTCAAACTCCACATTATTCATTTGTGTGGGTTTTTTTTTTCTTTCCATCAGTAGGAAGAAAAAAAGAAGTTAGTCCCAAAAGTCACTAGAAAGAGCTAAACATTCCTGCCACCTCTCCACCAGAATATTAAAATTCACAATATTGCTGTTCCTTTAAACAGAATGAGGGATTTGTTATTCTACGTGGTATACATTTATACAATACTGGAATATGCTTCACAAAAACAAAAAAAAAGTTTTTTTCAGCTGCCTTTTATAACCCCCATTTGATTGATCCTTCCGTCATAAAGAAAGGAAAAGTAATTCAAAGTGTGTTACTCATAACATAATAAACAAAAAAAAAAACACATAGGACTTGTTGGCAAATCTTTTCGGGGTACGTAAGGATCCAAACAAGGCCCTAAAGCTGCCATGAAATTGTTGTGTTTGTATCACACTGTTAGAAGCGAGGGCACCCAGCCCTTCGGCCAATGCTGCCCAAATGCATCCACGCCAAGGTGCAGGGAAGCGGCTGTAAGATTTCGTCTTGAAGAAGAGGTCCATTTATCCCGCTAAGTACATGTCATGACGGGACAGCCCCGTTTCTGTTTTTCCTATGAAACCACAGTTTTGGTGCCATTAAAAGAAACAGCAGTTCTGCCAATGTGACCCTCTCGTTTCATACTTGAATGTACAAAGAACTGAATCTCTAAGGCAAATAAAACAAAGGGGGCAAGGTGGGAATCCCAACTGCTAGAAGATGGCGCTGCTATTCATTCTGTGGGCTGACCCACACAAGAGGTGCAGCCGGAGCGACTGGCAAGGCTTCTTGGAATCGAGACACTGATGCCATTCACTCACATCTCATGCCAAGGAGTGACCTACAGGGATTCCTCACCTCATCCTTCCCCCAAATTGAACCAAGCAGAGGGGCAGACGGTGGGAAGGACCTGCCCGTCCCCGTGAGCACCCCCTGCACTATCAGCGATTCATTAAACTGTGAACTGCAAACCCAAGCCTGAAAAGTTTTGCCCAGGCTCTTCTGAGAACATTTACATTTGTGACAGCTTCTTTTTCCAATTCAGCATAAACAGATTTCCAGTGCATTAGCACACATCTGGAAAAAGATCCTTTCAGTGCTTTGCCGTGGTGTGTCATCTTCAGGACGCGAGTGTGCCTGCAGCAGTGTAGCTTTGTTCCTCAACTCAATGGCAGAACGTTTCTTTTCTGGCACACAAGCCCATCCAACTGCTTCCTTGTGGATGCATTTTGCCGACAACATCACGTGTAGCTGCCCGTGTTTGACAAAGGAGGGCATAAACAGTCACCAAGGCACAATATTACAATGGCAAAGAGACCCTGAGACTCTGGTAGGGTCTGCACCGAACCCTCTCCTCCTCTATACAAGCCTGATCATAGAGAACACTTAAGAAAATATAATACAAAATTTTAATACAGGAAATATAGTCTACGCTTGCTAAAATTACCTGTTTTAAAGTGTTTTGTAGCTTTTTTTGTTTTTTTCTGTTTTGTTATTTTTTTTTTTTTTTATTGGAGACCTTTCTATACAGACTGGTCCTTTTTAACTTTTCTTCATACGCCATGCTCTAATGACAGCACTGAGTTGTATGCAGCAGTAGTAGAAAATATAAGCAGTTAAAGCTGCTGTCCTGAAAAATTCAAATGCTCCTACATGAACACCGAACACTGTGTGCAGTTTGCTGCATTGCAGGGGAGCACACACTCCCTCACCAGCAAATCAGGTGAACAAAAAGTAAAAACAAGACAATTGTACCATAAAATCCAAACAGTAATATCCATAAAGCTACTAAAAGCAGGTGAATTAAACAATGCACAAATATTGTTTTGTAAGCAATGCTTCTGCCTTTGGGACTGGCATTATGGTACAGTACATCTGAGAGGAAGGAAAAAAAAAAATAAAGTCAATCTTGGCTGAGAAAGATCACTTCTGTCTGTGTGGAGCTCAACTAAGCGCACTAAACAGGAACGAAAAAATCTTCGGAACAGGCTAATCATTAGAGCTGGCATTGTTTTCGGTACAGTATTGACTTGTATGCATGAAACCAACTGAAGAGGCCCCTCCCGGTGGACAAATCAAATCAATCCCAGTGGCTCTCTCTCTCTCTCTCTCTCACACACACACACACACACACTGCCTTTGCTTTGGAGAACATTGCAGGCCAGGCTTTCGTTGTTTCAGTGTTCTAAAATCTAAGGTGAGTGAAAGTTGTGCTTCAGTGCAGAAGGCTAAAGCTGGAAACCTGGGCTCTTAAGGTGCCTCCTGGGGTAGCACAGCACTTTTGATTTATTATTAGAGTGTATCTGAATAACGTGTTTGAACCATTAAGACTTCTTTTGTCTTAACAGTTTAATTTCTTTTAAAGTCGGAATTGCTGACTTCTACAGCTGGACACGGATAACCAACTGTACCCTCGGTAGCATGCTGCGGGACACCCTGTTGGTCAGCGGCTCTTAAAATTAATTGTCTAATTCTGCAGCGGCCATCCATGCCACACCAAATGTGAACAACTGAAGTTCTGGATGACTAGCAAGTACGCCAGTTTATTGCATTCTGTCAATCCGGTGCGCAACTGTCACAGGAACTCATTATCTGCTTACTTTAGTGAAGGAGCAGGTTGTTTGTTTGAGTGAGAGTGACTAGTAATAAAGCAACGAGTGTTCTCCGCAATTGAACGATCAAATGTCCCTTAACAAGATACATTTTTTTGGTGCAAATAATGTCATTGTTGTGTATGTGGCACACCAAACAGAGTCAGATTTTTTTAAGTAGTGGCTGCCCTCTCCCACAGCAAAGTTAAATTTCTAGTGCAGATCATTATGTGAGGGCCAGTTTGTAGATATTTAACATGCTACTGATCCTGAGCACCCGACTTATACACTGAAAAACACTCAAGTAGAGAAAAAATGTTCACACTCGGATATCTGGCCTTTTCAGACTGGTAGTGTGTGAGGAGAAGTTACCTCATTTTTTAGTCGGCGCAAAAAGATTCAACGATTTGATTTCTTTTAAAAAGCTTTGAAGACAACACAGAAGAGGGAGACGTATGAGCGACATGCAGACATGTGCTCTGCCACCTAGCCAACATTGTAGTTGTGACCGAGACCCCTTCTGTCTCTGTGTCTGGAGTGACGGTGTGCGAGAATTGTGCATTGCAGTTATATTTCAAATTTTCACTGACTGTTTAGTATCTCATATTTACAAAAGGTGCGTAGAATCAAATTCCAATTCTGTCTGGTGCAGTCGAATTAACGAAATATCATATATTTTTCCTTATAAAATAGGAAAGTTCTACAATATCCACCTAATTCAAATATATACTCATATTTAAAAAGAAAGGTTCCGATTACCAAGTCAAAACTGTACACCACACCACAATTCTCCCCACTTTAACCATAACGGCTCTGCTTATCTTACTATGTGGTTATTGTGCAGAGAGGATTATGGGGAATGAAAGTTAATTTCAGAGTATTTGTGGTCAGGGTTGGTTTCCTGGAAGAGTGGTAATTGACACCTCTGGAATTTTCTTCTTCTCATTTATGTTAAGTGCCCTCAGTATTCACGTCCTATGCTGGTGAGGTCTGTCAGATAAACACTAGGAAAGTCTGGCTTGCAGTCTGCGGGAATGTGGGTAGCTTCCATCGCTCAAACTGCTCCGGAGGCTATAGTGGTCATCTCCATCACTAACGCTGCCAACACTGTCCATCTCTCCAGGGGTGAACTCCATCCCTTCAATGTCTACCTCTGTATGGAAAGAAAAAAATTGATTTTCACCAAACACATGCAACTGTACACGTACATATACACACATACACAAAGTCCGCTATAAACTGACTATATTAAAAATAATTACACCATCCACTTAAATTACATATTTGTGTTATTACTAAATATTTAACCAAAAAGTGTGTTTCAGCACTGGGACTTTTGACACACAGCCAATTCCGTGCAAGATCTCGACAATGGAATAAACATCCAATAAGATATGACTTATTTTGAAATGTTAGTTAAAATGCAACTAAACTGGAATCTTTACTCTTTTACTGCATAATAATATTGTGTCATACAGGCATGGTGATATCTTGCCCCCTAAAGGTCCTTGGAGACATTCATCAGCCACCAAAAGTGTCCATTTGCTTTAAAGTATTTGTGTTTACTCAAATCATTTAACCAATGGCCAAAAGAGCTTTAAAGACGCCACTTAGGGGCTCCATGATCACTCAAATTAGGGACAGTGGGGTCTGTTGGTAGTACGATTTATTTGACGAAGTTGTATGCTAAAAATGTGCTTAACATGGATGAGGAATTTCTATGGCCCTAGGGCACATGCCCAGTGTTCCTGATGCATAATGTGGCCAATAACATAGGAATGAAAATTGTTGTTTGTAATTGCAGGAACCTCTCTGAGGGTATGTAGTCACTGCCTACAAACCAGGAAAAGTTTTGAGCCCCATGTCCAGAACTGAAAAACTTGGTTTCTAAACAAAACCAACCATGACGCCATTCTTCATTTACACTACATTCAAGAAGTCTCGGTCTCGAGATTAGCAAGCTATGAAACTCACCTCACCATAAATATTCATTACATTGATCTCTCATAACCAAATTAAACAGAGACTAATAAAACAGGCCACACAAGAATGGGGTTCATCATTGGTGGTAGATTACCAGTTATTACCAAAATAAGTTGAATGCTGGTGCTCTGGCTAGTTTTACATCTTTGTTTCCTAAATGTTCTGTTACATGTAAAACTAATTAAATATGTCCATTTTTTCTTGCTTGCGACTAAGAGGCCTGGAGATTCAGGCTCTACTACACTGAGATATTTACCTTGCTCAGAGTCTGTGGAAATGGTTGATCCCATGCTATCTGTGCGGATTCTCTCCAGGCCTTGCACAGACAACTGCTCCAGTCGGCGTTTGAGGTAGCGATGTTCCCGTTGCAGCTGTTCCTTCATGTTCAAATTCTTCCGGTCTTGCTCTTCTAATTTCTAAGATCAATAAGCAGATTCAAATTAGAGACGGGAGCTCTGAAACATTTTTAAACCTGTGAAAGTTCTCTTCAGATTGCTTGCCTGTCCTGTATCCTACACTCTGTCCCACTCATGGTGAGGGTAGTCATTTTTTCCATATTGCTAGCCTTATCAAGTACTGTATATTTACATTTTTAAACAGTATTTGCCAGTCTGACGTGTCAAATATTGTTTTACTAATTAGGTCTGTTTGTTAGGAGACCTAGAAATTTTCTGCATTGCTAACTTTAACAGCTTATGTAGAAGAGCACTCTGAGTACTCAGCCTACAGAGGTTGCTCCAGTTTGTGTTATGCTAAGGGGGCACTGCTTTTTTTAAAACTCAGTACTTTCTTTACTGATACACAGTTTTGCATCTGCCCTTGTGTTTAAAGCTATGAGCCAAGAAAAAAATAAAATGTTCTATGTCAAGTTAAGAAACATAAAAACACCACAATTACATCACATTTAGCATCTAAATATTCTTAGAAGAAATGCACAAGTTAAAAAATAATGAAATAAAACCAATAAGGAGTTAATTTTGAAAACTTTTTAAATTTCCTCACTTAGGCCAGACAATACAATTGCTACGTGGCTATCAAAAGATGAGGTTGGAACAGCTAACTTAATACAGTGAATCAGAAAAGATCACTACTGACAAAGCAGAGATGAGAAAACAGTTCAATCTTCAAGTAACCTACTGGCATTAGAACAAAAAATTCAATTCAATTCAAAGTGAAGTGTTGGAAATTTTAATAAAATACAGGCTGTTCCTACAAGAATCGAACTTATGTTATTTATTAGTATAGGTAACTGACAACTTTAACTAAAAAAATTCCCATAATGAAAAAAAAAATGGCAAAAAAGTATATGCTTTATTACATATTTACAGAGAAACACTTCAAACATATTAACAGTGACGCAATATTACTATACATGAAATCACAAAACACAATTATTTTCAACTTTGTTTGAAATATTTATATGTACGGTATAGTATGTCAACCTTATGCTTAAAAATCCTGCAGTTTTTGATAATGATACAGTGCCTCGTGGAGCTGGAAAAAAACATAATGATGGCATGAAAATCCACCACTAACTGACAATAATGAGACATGTCCCATCTCTACCGAAGAACGTCCCAGCTGCATTCCTAGGAGCTCACACAGGTGGGACAGTTGGAACACATACTAAGGATGCTGGGAATTACACGCACCATTCAGATAAATGGATGACTAACAATCTAGTGGCTTACTTGTGACAGCGTTTATTTGCTGTCAATGAACTACAGAGTAAATAAAAATCATACAAAACACAGAAATGCTCCTGGGGTTCCAGGCAGCTGCAGATCTCGGTACCATTTCATAGAGCTCGTAACTCGTTCAATGAGCCTAATCCTAATGTGATACTGAATCTGTAATGCTACCTGAAAACTAAGGCACACATGAATCATCTGCCTACCCTGAACAAATGAGCCAAAAATCACTCCAGTGCAACACAGAATGCCTGTGCATATGCACTGCCACTGACATAAAGCGGTTACCGCTGCAAAAGGCGGCTCCAAAATATGTATATTACAGTAAGGTGAGCAAAGGTTTATGTAAACAGCATATTTTCTGTAAAACAGTGTCACTAAAACAAAGTATTTTGCGTTTCAGTGGTTGAAATAAAATTATCATAGAGAGCATAATTTCAGTGCTGAAATTATTATTCTGTAAAATAAGAGAATTGGTCAAGGGACTCGATACTTTTGTAAGTTACTGTATGATAACAAATGTTTCGAGCCATGCTGCACAGTATGGTCAAGTCCGTATCTGTGAAGACTTTTTACTGTGACATATGAGTAAGTGAAGGCTCCCCTGTCAGATTAAGGTGAAGATACTCGCCAGAAAAAGGGGGTTCTCATATACAGTATATTCTTCTCATTCCCCACCTTACCACCAATCTCAAGCACAATTTCTCAGCTTTCTACAAGCCCAAATAGTATTAAAGAAATGTGAATTGGCCCTTTAGAACAGACAGAAGCAGCGCTTAGTCCCGACTCTGTAAGGGCCTCTCCGAATTTTACGGTTACACTGCATGTATGCAGACAGCAATGATTCTTCCACATGTCTTTGTTTTAAAAGCACAAACAGGTATGGGTATAAGAGATAGGTGCAACACACTTGCACTAATTGCTACCTCAAAATGTTTAATGAATCCAAGGGGGCGTCATTCTGTTACTCACCATGTCCGAGACCCTGGACAGTTTAACAGAAATTGCTTGTGTTTTACAAGCTCATAGATATATGTGTGTTTAACAGCTCAGCATGGAAACTAGTGGGCTCTTCAGAAAACAAGTGCTGAGCTACTGGAAGTAAACAAACGCATTCTGCCATATTATGATCGTAAATTGGAATAAACACTCCAAGCTTCAGCAGAGTGAAAACTGATATGTAAAAATAAAGCGAAATAAACTAAAACTTTTGTTGAACGTTTCGTCACACAGCATCTTCCATAAGCAGATGCTTTTCTCTATTAACACTAGCCCAAAACTTTACCATTTCCACTCCACTCCTCTCCTCAGAGGAAAAGAAAAAAAGAAGTTGCCAAAGTTTACCTTAATGTGCATCTTGGCTCTCTTCAGTAAGCTGAGAGTGGTGTGTCGGGTGCTGTCTGGACCAAGGGGTACCAGCTGCTTGAGCTGCTCAAGGTACAGTCGTAATTTGGCACGTCTAGAACAGAGAAAAGTTAAAGTGTTTGGCTTAAGGTCAACACCACAGATATGGCACAGCATTGTATATCCATGGGAGCCATAGAAATGTAAATATATACTGCATGAAATCTAGCACTCAGTGTGGGGCAACTTGACCTGCTATTAACAACTAGAAAATGTACTATTCAAAAAAATACTGCTGCTCTTGGAGGAGAAATAGCCAAGCGTTCTCTTTCGAAGCACTGCTTTTGTGGCTAATGCCAGGGTGGTGGGGAGTGACGTTATTCACAGGGGCAGTCTGCACACAGACTGGCTGTCCATCCGTCATTAGCGAGCTTTCTGAACCTAGAAAGTTCCACCAATTTCACCTGAGTTTTAACACATTGCTTTTCAGATTTGGGACCCACACTTGTACTCTGCATATGGGAGCTATAAAGGAAGCAAACTGCATTAAAAATGTTAATAAAAGCACTTGATATTTTGGCAATGTTCTAGTTCCCTGAATTTAACTGAAAACCAACAAAAGCCACACGTGCAAAGCTGTGTCTTCTGCATTGTGCTTTAATGGCTACTCGACAAAAGTTTATGCATACAGATTTGTTTCCTCACTGGATTTGAGGCAGTCTGAGAAATAATTGAGGTGGGAAAGCTTGCAGCTTTCTTTTCACAGTCTTCTGGCATGGAACGGATCGCTCTGTAACTCCCTCTCTCTCGACAACACAGCGTGCTGCCAGATTTCCATTAAAAGACCTATTTGATTCTGTGCATGAGCATGGACAAATCCATGAAAGAAGCTACCGAAATGGAGCAGACCTCTGCTTGCAAGAAAAAGCAATGCCTGACCTCGTGATCGGAGACTTGCGCTCCCAGTAGGAACCTGTACTCTTGAGACAAGACGAATCGGCAAGCCCTGCCACATCCCTTCTGCTTCAGTTTTCTGAAACATGGGCTGCACTAGTACAGGTGTATGAAAAGAATAAAAGTGAAATTTCTTCTAGTGTTTACAGGTTGCTCATATTTACTAACAGCACATGGCCTGGAAATGAGCTCAGCCCAAGGGCATGCTATGCCTCTCTGCAATTTAATAATCTGAACGCAGACAGTCTGTTGCATAACGGGACACAAGAGCCCCACCAGGGCACAATGTGCTCTGCAGTGCATTATGTAATCAGACTCATTTGGATGCGGCGGTTTGAAAAATAGCAACTAGGTGCCCTATGCAGATGAACACAATGTTTACTCCTAGCATGGAGGTGCAGTGTTTACTTGATTGTAAAGTGCACTTGTGCAGATGCCCACAACAGCCTTAGAAGTAAACACTTTCAGCTAGCATGCAGTACCATTCATCACGCATGTACTGGCAGTCTCTAACAGGACTAAACAAAATCATCAAATAAACATTCACAACAGAGGAGCCAAGCACTACTACAGCCGACATGACTTGGCACACTCCTCACCACCATAGCAACTCTAAAGTCCCCTGGGGGCAGCCTGCAGGACACTGTGACACAAACAGACCATCTTCTGGTAAACAAGGCATTGGTTATTTGCCTTCCCGGCGGACATTAAATATTGCACTGTACCACCCACAGGGCTTAGATGTTTGGTGTAAAGGGGACTGTATGGCAAGCAAGAAGGTGAGGAAAAACAGTAGGAGAAAAGTTGGCAGTGTGTAACTTTGATGGAAAAAACAAAAGGCTAAAATAAAAAACAGTGGAGGCAAAAGACAAAATGATCAAAGAGGTTCAGAGATGTAAGAAAGAAGTGTTGCTACAAAGACAAACATCAACAGATAAATGGAAACAACTGACAAAAAAAATTACCAACTGATGCGTAGATAGGAAAATGTATGGGTAGTACACCTGCATGATCGGCACTGCATGTAATTGCCTTTAAATCTGCAGAGGGTTCTTTCTCTTTCCAGATATTTCAAACTTGGGATTGAGCAACATTCCGTTTTTGTGCAATTATTCCAACGGTGCTCATGTTTTGGAATCTGGCACTGCTCGCTCTCCTTTCATGAGCAATTGCAAAGTAAAAATGCGACGCTGAACCCAAGCCCACCTTCTTATTCATGTGCAACTGAAGAATAGGAAATAGTGCCAGTAGTAAATGCTTTGAACCTCTGGAAACTGATTGGTACCCAATAAGTATTACGGTAACCATATTTGTTCAATTGTGATGGATGGGTGGAACTCAAAAAGTAGCATGATTATTAAATGTTTGAGTAGCCTGTGCATATATGGCTCTGTATTTTTGTCACCTCATCACCTGTTCATCTCAGTTCTATCAATTTTGACTTCACTGTTCATATATTTAGTTGACAGTCAATGTATGTTTATACACTCATACATACAGTATAACTGAATGTGCCTAC